>NC_080428.1:67011600-67136600 GCF_029873635.1 Malania oleifera
TCATCTCGAATGGGTGGTCCTTCAGCAGAGTCATTGAACTCTAGGCGAGATAAATAATCAGCCACGACATTTTCCACACCTTTCTTATCCTTTATTGTGAGATCAAATTCCTGCAAGAGTAAAACCCACCTAATCAAACGAGCCTTAGCATCCTTCTTAGATAGAAGGTACTTCAGGGCTGCATGGTCAGTAAACACTGTAATAGGTGAACCAATCAAATACGAACGGAATTTTTCTAAAGCAAAAACAACTGCTAGTAGTTCCTTTTCAGTAGTAGAATAATTTATTTGAGCACTATTTAAGGTTCGACTAGCATAATAAACAACAAAGGGCTTCCCCTCCCTTCGTTGCCCTAGGACAGCTCCAATAGCATAATTGCTAGCATCACACATTATTTCAAATGGCAAGGTCCAATCTGGTGACTGTATGATAGGAGCAGTGGTGAGTTTGCCAACGAGCATTTGAAATGCTTCTTCGCACTCTGAAGTCCAGTTGAACTCCACATCTTTCAACAAGAGATTACACAATGGTTGTGAAATAGTGGAGAAATTTTGTATAAACCTCCTGTAAAAGCCAGCATGTCCCAAAAATGATCGGACATCTCTTACTGTCTTAGGAGAAGGTAGTTGAGAGATTAATTCAATTTTGGCCTTGTCAACCTCTATACCTTTTTTAGACACAATGTGCCCTAAGACAATCCCTGAAGGCACCATGAAATGACATTTTTCCCAATTCAACACAAGTCCTTTTTCTTCACACCTACTCAAAACAGCTTTCAAGTTATGCAGACATGAGTCAAAGGAATTACCAAAAATAGTCAAATCATCCATAAAAATTTCCATGCATTTTTCAACCATATCAGAAAATATGCTCATCATACAACGCTGAAAAGTAGCAGGCGCATTACATAAACCAAATGGCATCCTACAAAAAGCAAAAGTACCAAAAGGACATGTAAAAGTGGTCTTATCCTGATCTTCTATAGCTATCTCTATTTGATAATATCCTGAATATCCATCAAGAAAGTAATAGAAGGGATGACCAGCTACTTGCTCTAAGATTTGGTCAATAAAAGGCAAGGGAAAGTGGTCTTTCTGAGTGGCAGAATTTAATTTTCTATAGTCGATGCACATTCGCCACCCAGTCACTACCCTAGTTGGAATAGATACTCCATCCTCATTTTCCACCACAGTCACCCCTGATTTCTTAGGAACTACCTGTGTTGGACTCACCCATTGACTATCAGATATTGGATAGATTATACCAGCATCTAATAATTTTAAGACTTCTTTCTTATCAACTTCTTTCATTGTAGGATTAAGTCTTCTTTGGGGGTCTCTACGGGGTTGAGCTCTTTCCTCTAAATGGATCTTATGGGAACATATCAGTGGGGAAATACCTTTAATGTCAGTTATGACCCAACCTAGTGCAGATTTATGTTCTCTTAACAAATTTATCAATTTTTCATCCTGTTCAGCACTAAGTTCAGAAGAAATAATGATAGGAAAAGTATCACCTGGTCCTAAGAATGCATGCTTCAAACCCTTGGGCAGTGAGGAAAGTTCAAATTTTGGTGCTTCCAAGGTCGAGGGTTTCAGCTTTTCTCCATCACTTGGCAACTCTTCAAAGCGCGGTTGCCAATATTTCAATTGCTTATCCTGTTTTTTATCAAAATCAGCAGGAATATTAATAGTATTTACAGGAAATAACAATGGATCAAAGTTGGAGTTATGGAGGAGGTAATCTAAGGATTCAAAATCTTTATGCAAGTGTACTTCCTCCTGAACAAGTGTGTCTATCAGGTAGGTTTGATAGCACTCATCCTCGTCTTGTGGTTGCTTTCCAACATTGAAAACATTAACTTCAAGAGTCATGTTCCCAAATGACAGCTTCATGAGGCCATTCCTACAATTGATCAAATCATTTGCAGTAGCCAAGAATGGTCTTCCTAAGATCAACAGGATTTTTGACTCCATGTCAACCCCTGATTGGGTATCCAAGACCAAAAAGTCAACGGGATAGTAGAATTTATCAACTTGGAGCAAAACATCTTCCACTATCCCCCTTGGTCGTCGCACAGAACGATCAGCCACTTGCAATACCACAGAAGTGGGCTTAATCTCTCAAGTCCCAGGTGCAGGTACACTGAGTAAGGCATTAAATTGACGCTTGCACCCAGATCTAGTAGAGCTTGGCTAAACTTGTTTGTCCCTATGTGGCAGGTGATTGTGGGACATCCTGGATCTTTGTATTTTGGTGGAGTTTTCTGCTCAATCACTGCGCTTACCTGCTCAGTCAAGAATGCCGTCTTCTTGACATTGTGCTTTTTCTTCATGGTGGACAAATCCTTGATTACCTTTGCATAAGCTGGTACCTGTTTGATCACATGTAACAAAGGCAGGTTTACTTTAACTTGTGTGAGGTGTTCAAGAATCTCACCTTGATTTTCCGGTAATTTTCCCGTTCGAAGAGCTTGGGGAAATGGCACTAGTACTTGAGACTTCTTCTCAGGCTCTAGTGGAGAGGCATCTCCAAGAGTAGTGCTTTTTTTGTTTGGTAGAGTTGATCCGTCTAAAGTTTTACCACTTCGAGTTATAATGGCATTGACCCCTTTAATATTCTGCTCCTCTTTGGTTGAAGTTTCAGCCATATGTTGCCCTTTTGGATTTGACTGAGGTTGCGAAGGAAATTTACCTCGCTCTTGGATTGTCAGAGAACTAGTTAATCTAGGGATTTGACTTTTTATCTCCTTGTTTTCTTCCACCACCTGTGTCAGGACAGATTCAAATTTTTTGTTTGTCTTATTCTGCGCCTCCATAAATGCATGTAAAGTGTCTTCCAAAGAAGATTGTGTAGGTGGAGCATTATATTGAGGTGGAGGATAAGATCGTTGTGATGGTGCCTCAGGTTTCCAATTGTTGTGGTTGGATGGTACAGACTGATTGGATTCAGACTTCCAACTAAAATTGGGATGGTTTCTCCAGCCAGGGTTGTAAGTGTTGGAATATGGAGAGTATGACTTTTGAAACATTCCAAGTGCATTACATTGTTCTTCATACATACCTCGCATCTCTCCATAGGTGGGACATTCCTGAGCTAGGTGGTCCACTTCTCCACAGACAAAGCAAGTGACTTGAGATTCCACTCTAGCGACTGTTTGGATGGGCTGACTATCTCTACTTTCCAAGGCTTCAAGTTTCTTTGTGACAAGATTCAATTGGGCCTTGAGGTGATCTTCTTCTCGTAGATGGTAGACACCACTAGGTTTTGACCTATTGGTGTTATCAGTAGCACTGGGTCCAGTCCAGGTGTGAGCTTTCTCGGCTAGGTCATTCAAGAATTCAATTGCTTCATCAGGATCTTTTTGGAGAAACTCTCCATTGCACATCATCTCCACAAATTGGCGCTCCCTAATTGTGAGTCCTTCATAAAAACAACTAACTAAGCGCCAATTCTCATACCCATGGTGTGGGCACAAATTTAACAATTCTTTAAACCTTTCCCATGCTTGGTATAGGGTTTCACTATCTTTTTGGGCAAAGGTTGAGATTTGTCTTTTCAAATTATTGGTCTTATGGTGCGGGAAATATTTATTGAAGAAAGCTTCAGTCATTTCCGCCCATGTACCTATGGATCTCGGTCTCAGAGAGTATAACCAACTCTTTGCTCTATCTTTTAGAGAGAATGGAAAAAATTTTAGTCTAATAGAATCTATGGCATTGGGTTGGCTATAAAAAGTGGCCACTACCTCCTCAAATTCCGTAACATGTACATATGGATTTTCACTTTCTAATCCATGAAAGGTGGGTAGGAGTTGGATCATGCCCGGTTTGAAATCTAGTTGTGGAGTGTTTGCGGGAAACATAATACATGATGGAGTGGCTGTACGAGTTGGATGCAAGTAGTCCTTCAAGGACCGTGCAGGATTAAGCTCAAGTTGATTCATGGTAGCGGGTGTGTCAGACAATTTTGTGCTTGTCCAAGAATCAGATGAGGTCTCACTAGCAGTGGGGCTTGGTTGCTGCTCAATTTCAACTCTTCTCGCAAGTCTTCCACGCTCGGTTCTTTGCCAAAACATACACCCAAAACAAAGGGAAATTCCTTCTTCTCTTTTTTTTTTTTTTAGAACATAAACTATAAAAAAAATAAAAATAAAAATAAAAATCTATTAGAAAGAACTTTAACAAGAGATTAAAATGAAACTAGAAGGCATAGCCATCCATAAAAGAGAAAAGAAAAATAATAAAAGGCGGCTCAGCCGACCACACAATAATAATAACAATAATAAGAAATAGGCGGCTTAGCCGTCCATGAGATTAATATTAACAATGGAAAAATAAGAGACATGATAACTTACAAGTAAAATTAGGAGGCTCAGCCTTCCATTAAAAGAAAATAAAAAAAATAACTTTACCTTTGAAGTACAAACCTTTCTTGTTGATATGGCTTCCCCGGCAACGGCGCCAAATTTTGGTTACGCTCAAAATATACTAGCGGTTATTGAAGTACAGATTGAGGTGTCGATCCCACGAGGAAGCGTTTACAACAGAATAAGTTGAAGAGAATCAAGTATTAAGGATAACAAGGCATTGAGAATCCCTTCTATGCTTCGTAAATCTATTTCCTATTTTGATTCAATTTTATAACTCAACTGAAAGTTTCACGTCCCAAACCTTCAATCGGAAAGTATTTCTTTGAAGAACAACTGATCAGCAAATGTATTTAATATGCATAAAACTCT
This sequence comes from Malania oleifera, assembly GCF_029873635.1. Lineage (NCBI taxonomy): Eukaryota > Viridiplantae > Streptophyta > Magnoliopsida > Santalales > Ximeniaceae > Malania > Malania oleifera. The sequence goes on from NC_080428.1 coordinate 67,016,342, forward strand.
TTTTTTTTCCTTGAGAACAAGAAGATGTTATCTTAGAGGTTATCTAAAGTCGACAATATATCTACTGACAATATTGCAGTAAAAGATCAACCCATAAAATAAAACTATGATTAAAAAGAAATCGCATAAAGAAAGCATGACTAAATTTATACGAACTTGAAAACCATAATCTTTGGTTTAATTGAAACTAAAAATGATAAAGAGCTTCATGCATAGAAAAAGACTACATTTATTAAACTTCAATTTGAATCAAAACAGAGAAGTAGAAATACTACACATAGAACTTCATCTCTAGCCTTGTTAAGAACTCTAGCCTAACTTACAATTCATCTCACAAACTTGAGAGAGAAGTTCTTCAACAATTTTTGGGAGAATAATGGTCAGAATTTTCCTCTCCCTAGAGCTCTCTCAAGGTCTCCTTTTATAGCCATCACAAGCACCTTATGCAAGTGTGAACACAAGTTTGAACACAAGCTGAAATTTTATCAACTTCGACGAGGTTGATCCATTTCTACCCATTTACACATGGAATTGGCAGCTGGTCAAAACATGAAAGTTGTAACCCAATGTCTTGGGCATTCAGATTTCAAATTTCATCTTCATTCAAGGTTTGCAGCTCCAGCTATGTCCAAAATAGCAATCTGTACGCAGCCAGCATTGTTGACTTATCTTCATCCAGATTGTTTGCTATATTTCACCTACATGCACACCGAATTTGAATTTATCAAAAACATAAAAGTTGTAGATATATGTCTTGTCTTTCTATATATAAAATATCAGCTCATTTGGAGACCTACAACTTCATATATGTTCAAACTATTGACTGCTGTGCAGTAGGTAAGCAAGCTGAAATTGTTGGCTTTTCATTCACATTTTTTTCCATTTACACACAACAAATACACCACATAAATACTATACTTTATGAATAATACTCAAGACAACCTAAACATGTATGCATAGTCTTATTTTTACAATTAAAGTCAATACAAATCAAAGTTGTGACATGAGTTTCTACTTTGACCAAAAGTATGAGTATTAATATAATGGAAGTGTAATAAAGTCTTATGAAGTGTATAAAAATGCTGAATTTTTAGACTATTATCAGGCACATGATGATTGATGGACAATACCATATTGAGTCATATAAGTAGTAAATTGTGAACTAAAGTACTCTTCAGCATCATCACTTCGAAATATTTGAACCAGAAAACCAAATTGAGTCTTAATTTAAGAACAAAAGGCACAAAATATATGAAATACTTAGGACAATCTTTTATTAAATATAGCCAAGTCATTTTTGAATAATCATCCACAAAAATTACAAAGTATTGGAAATCCAACTTGGACACAACTCTACGAGGACCCCAACGTTAGAATGGACTAACATAAAAGGGCTTATAGCCTGTTTATTGACTCAGGAAGCAAAAGGGACACGATGGTGCTTTACCAACTGACAAGACTCTCAATCAAGACTAGACACAAAACTCAAAAAAGGAACAAGACGTTTCAACTTTTCTAGTGAAGGATGACCAAGGGGACAATGAAATTTTTTTTGGGGGGTGGGGGGGTGGTGGTAGCAACAGTGAGGCAGTAGAATGAGATAGCAACTCAAAGTCATAAAGTCCACCGGCTTCACGCCCTCCGCCAATCGTCTTCCTCATCTTCAAATCTTGAATAACTACAGAATCATGGAAAAATGTTATTGAACAATTTATGGTTTTAGTAGTCTTGCTAGCAAACATAAGTTTGAAAGGAAACTTGGGAATATACAAAAGTAAAGGGTCCCAATTCCATTGATTGCAATGGTGGATCCATTAGCAAGAGAGTAACATAAGGTAAGTTTGTAGGATATTGAAGAGTAGAGAAGAAATTAGGTATACCTATGATATGATCGATGGCAGCGGAGTCTATGATCCAAGGACTATGACGAGAAGTATTGGATGACAGGCATGCTGTGGGATTACCTGTTTGGGCAAGAGATGCAATGGGAAGAGAGGCTTGTTGTGATGCTTGATACTGCTGAAATTTGGAATAATCTTCCTCTGACAAGGATATAGTACGTTGCCCCCCACTCAGCCCTAAAGGTGTGGAGTCGATGATGGCTGCATTGGCTGCCCCCAAAGGTGTGAAGTAGGTGGTGGCTACATTGGCAACATGTGAAGCTCTACCACGTAGATCCCAACACTGCTAAATAGTATGATTTCTTCATACGCAATGAGTGCACTTGCGAGGAGTGCCTCTACCTCGTCCATCTCTACCACCACGACCACTCGAATCACCTCAATAACTTTTGTGGATATTTCGTAGAGAATTAGAATCACCCTATGTAGCAAAGGCTGTCATATCAAAGCCAGATGCAAGAGCAGAGGAATGTGTGCTAAAGGAAGCATAAAGGACATGAGAACAAACATTGGCAAATGATGGCAACTTTGCACCACTAAGTATCTGGGACAAGATTGCCTCAAACTTGGGTTTGAAGCCCGGTTAGAACCTGAAGAGCTGTCATCTGCTCCCTCTGCTTCTGCATCTCACGAACGTTGATGGTATAGGTTACAAGATGTTAAGCTCCTTATGAATACATTTCATCTCTCCAAAATAATCTGCAATGCTCCTATCGCCTTGTTGTAACTGAAAGTACTCTTGGGATAAATCATACATACTTGTAATGTTACTAGAGTATAGAAGCTTGGCATAATTCCAAGTTTCCTTGCACACATCTAGATGCATGCACATCTGTGCAATTTGCGGCTTCATCAAATTCCACAAGAGGGAAACAATCAAGGCATCTTCTTGAATCCACACTTCTTTTTTCTTCTCATAAGAAGGATCAAATTGGAGCAAGTGGTTAGATTTTCTTGATCTTGCTTAATAAACCGAAATAGCTTTAGACCATTGAACATAATTCTTTCCATCCAACTTTTGAGTTGTTATATGTGGCAGTGATGAAGGAAACATGTTTTTGGGATTTATAGTCTCCATCCCAACACCCACAAACTTGTAGCCACACCAATGTCAAACAAGAAGAACAATCAAAACTCATTGGGATAATCACAAACTATGTGAAGCATTGACACAATCACGGATGAGGTGAACAACGTACCAATTGATATAGCATTGCCACAACCTCACAACTTAACTTACAAATAGTTCCGCTACCTCAACTACCAGATTACCCTGAGCGCATGGTTGAAAAAGGTTGGATCTCTAAGCAAAAAACATGCCCAACAACTTGATAATATAGTCTAGAGAACGAATTAGAACATGGCAGAGGACTAAAAAAGAAAAAGGTGGCCGGAAACTCTCTCATGTGTTGGCTCATGGAGCCGCATGGGACACTTGCTGGCGATCAGGTTTTGTGGTGATAGGCTTCAGAGGGTTTTGTTTTTGGCTATATGATTGGTTTTGTGAAATAATGAAGGACAGAGGTAGATCTGAGCAGGGCAGCAACGAGAAGGCCTTTTCGATGACGACTAAGTATGATAAGGTTTAGGTTGGATCATGCTCTGATACCAAGTTGAGATTTTGACTAAATGAAGGACCTAACTTGAAGATAGGTGTCTCCCTCTATTTATAACACAAATAAAATACATTCTGATGACAATAATACCCTTACTCTCACTAGTTAACGTACTAAAACACTTAATAATAATACTAAAAGGCATAAATAACCTTTAACAATGATGTAATGCGCTTTCCTTGGAGGATAAAAAAACTTCTTATTCTTAAAGAGGTATCCTTCCCATTCCTGATCATTTTAATTTGACTAACAATGTTGTTGCAAGTGAAAGGGATTCCATTAAGGGAGACATCATTGTTATTAATGAGTCCCTTTGACCATGAGATAAAGGCGAGGGTGACTCCTATGCCTTTTGAGAGGGGGAAAAAAAAAGAGGTTCAAGGAACACTAGAGAAGGAAAGAGAGCTATCATATTCATGGAACATGATTCACTGAAGATGTCTTGGTGGTTGCATTACTCTTTTAGGATTCTGGCGAGGATGGCTAGTAAGTTTGAGAAGTTCATTCGGTTTCCTTTGGTGGTTGGCAATAAGTGACATCATCTTGTTTGTTGGTATAGGTTGGAGGGGGTTTGCGTATTGGTAAGATGGTGTCTAAAAACATTGCTCTTTTGGCTAAATGGTTATGGTAGTTTCTCTTAGAGGAGTCCTCACTCTTGCATGTAGACATAAAAGGTAAATTTGTTTTTATGTGAACAGTTGGGATGCTAATTTAGGAAGTAGATGTTTTTTGGAAAACTTGTGGAGGTGTATTTCTAATATCCCTATTTGTCCTCATACTAAGTTTGTCTTAGATAGGGTCTCATATTCATTTTTGGGAAGACGTCTAAGTGGGTAATGTTGCTTTTTTGTATTCTTTTCCTATCTTTATTGTTTGAGTTTGGGAAATAATGATGTTATTTCCTTCTTTTGATTTCTGAAGGTCATTCATTTTCCTAGAACTTCCATAAAACTCTAAATGATAGGGATGTGGAGGAGTTGTCTTCCTTGTTGATGTTATCTGAGACTTACTATCCTTCCTTTCGGGTGGACATCATTCTTGGTCTCGAACGCTTTGGGGGTTTATTCTTGCATATCTTTTTGTGACTACTTGATTAATTCTAATATTCCTTTTCACTCCATAAAATTATTTGGAGGCCAAAATTCCCTCAAAGATCAAGGCTTTTATTTGGTTGGTTGTTCTTAGTAGAGGTAACACCAACAATCTGTTGTAGAGCAGGAGACCTTCAAAGGTACTTTCTCCCTACATTTATTTACTTTTGGCTTGTTAGTTCATTGATAATTTTCTTGAAATATATGGAATAAGCTTTTTGTTTTTTTAGGGAAAACGGGGTTTGTCCAGCGTTGGTGGAGGATTTGCTAGCCACCTTTTTTTTTTTGGTAAAAGGAAGGATCTCATGCTTTGTGGATCTATGTGGCTTTCGCTGTCCTGTGGGGTTTGTGGATTGAATGAAATGCTTGAATGTTTGTTTTGAAAAGGCTAAAAATATCTTTGTTATGGGAGAAGATCATTATTTGGCCTCTCTTTGGTGTGCTTGTTGTTTTAAAGGATTGAGATTTTCTAATATCCAATGGGATTGGGTGGTTTTGTTAGTTTACTTGGTGAGTTTTGTATTATTATTTTTGTTTTATTTGTATTCTCTCTCTCTCTCTCTCTCTCTCTCGTTGCGGAGGAATTCTTGTTCTCCTTATACATTCTTCTCTCTTTAATAAATTCATCTTCTCCTACTTTGCAAAAGAGTTCGTGATTGTGAGTGGACAACTTAGATAGTGGTTTAGGGCCTCTTGGGGGCTTAACCAACATGATTGCTTGTCTCGGCTCTTGTTTATCTTGGTGGTTAATGTGTTAAAGTAGATTGATGGGTTTAGGTGTGATTAAAGGTATATTGGTAGCTAGGGAGGAGGTGGGCTTATCACACCTTTAGTTTGTTGGTGACATTATATTTTTTCTTGAGGGTAATGTTGAGAAATTTTAATGTCCTTATTTTGTTGAGTTTTTAAGATTTGGGGTTAAAGATAAACATTTCCAAGAGTGGGTGGCCAACATTATTATGGATCAGAGAGACATAGATGGGTCAAGGCTTATTCACTTGTGTTTCTTTGTCTTGATCTTTGCCCTATTTAAATCTCCCTTTAGGGGGTAACCCTATGTTGCTTTTTGGGATCCAGGGTTTAGGAGAGTTGGTCAGAAATTGGACGGGTGGAAGTGGGTGTGCTTATCTTTAGGGGGTCATATTTTTCTTATTATTGCTTCCTTTTCTAGCATTCCAATATATTTTTCTCCCTTTTTATCCTTCTTTAAGGGTTTTGGAAAGGCTTATGAGAGATTTTCTTTGGTTTGACACAGGAGAGAATAAAAGGGACCATCTTGTTTGTAGGGATGTGGTTAGGAGACCCCAGTCTTAGGGGTTGAGGTTTCGTAATGTGGTATCTAAAAGCATCTCCTCAATTGGAAAATGGTTATGGAGGTCCTTTAGAGGTTAATGCCCTTTGGCACAAGGTGATTAGAAGCAAGTATGGAGTTCGTCGAAATGGGTGGAATATTAGAGGAAGTTATGATATTTCTCATGCAAATCCTTGGATGTTTGTTTCCCCAATTACTCATTTTTTTTCTTTCCACTTACTTGGTCCAGAGTGGGTAATGGTAGTAGGATTCAGCTTTAGGAGGATGTTTGGGGGGCGTCTTGTCAGAGATGTTGATGCCTCGACTTTTTAGATTATCTTCAGTTCAGAATGCACTAATTACTTTTTCTTTTTTTCAGAGGGGGCTCTCTTTCTTGGGACTTCCACTTCTTTAGGAATCTCAATGATAAAGAGTTTGACTAGCTTATTACATTGTTGAGTGTTTTGGATTCCTTTGTTTCCCAAACCATGAGAAATGCGAGGGTTTGGCTAGGGGATTCATCGGTTGTTTTTCTTCCAAGTCCTTCATTTATTGAAACCTTTGACCCCAAGTTTTCCTTTGAATCATATCATTCAGAAGGAGAAGGTTCCCTTTTAAGATCTTGGGTTTCATCTGGATCATGGCTCTTAACAGGATTAATACACATTACTTGTTACAGGTCATCATTCAAGAAAATTTGCATGATCTGCAGAGAGTCTAATGAGATAAATGCACACCTCTTTCTACATAGTTGGGTGGCGAGCCAACTTTACACACTCTTTTTTCTTGCTTTGGAGGAGCATGGTGGTCTCTCAAAATGTTGGTGGCTTCTTGGCTTTGGGAAAAGTAGAAAAGGGAGTGCTTTATGGACGTTTGTGATGTATGCTATACTTTGGACCCTTTGGATTGGGAGAACACAAGAATATTTAAGGCTCAAACAACTTCTCCCCATTTGCTGTAGTTGCCTTTTTGGCTTCCTTTCATCCTTTTGGTGCTTTGGGAGCATTCTTTTGGGTTTTCTGGGGGGATTTCATTGGCTGATCTTCAAAAGGATTGGGGCACCATTATTGTAGTCATCTTAGTTGTTTGTTGGAGGACCCATCTTGTCCTCCACACATTGTACTTTTGTTTCATTTTATTTAATGGAATTTTTTTTATCTAAAAAAAAACAAATTTCTTTTGCTATAAAAGACAAATTATAATCGAGTCCTCACTCTAACTAAAGCAACCACCATACTGGCCTTGGCATTTTGTCTCCATTGCAATCTCCAATAGCCTGGAGGATTTCAGCTTCCTCAAAGGGTCTCACAAGCCACTATGCAGCGGAGGGGCTGATAGATTTAAATACATGCCGTCTACTACAAGTCTCCTGCTTTTGGATTTAGAGTAAAGAGCTTTATAGAAGTTGCAGATTCCCCTTTTGATGCCCTCCTCAGTTAAGGTGTTCTCCCCAATTTCAATGTTTGAAATGGTGTTTAATCTACAATGGCATTTGCGGTTCGGTGGATAAATCTGGTATTTGGTCTCCATCCTTGAGCCATAAGGCTGTAGATTTCTGCCTCCAGGAGATCTCTTCAAGGCTAATAGCCTCTGTCAGCTCCTTCACAAAACTCTTTTGGCTCTTTCATCATAGCTGAGCCCTTGTCTTAGTTTTTGCTCATCAAGGATCATGATGTTGTTCAGAATAATGGTCATCTTCGCCTGAATGTTCCAAAAAGTGCTTTTATTCCACACTTTGGCTTCTCATTCAAACCCTTCAGTCTTGAAGTTAGTACGAAGCTGGCTTTCCCCTCTATGTGCAGCATGGACCATCAAAGCTTAATGAAGTCCTCGAAGTCATTGTGCCATAACCACATTTTTTCAAAGCGGAATGGGGTTGGTTCCCATTTGATTCCACTCGTGTCAATGATGATAAGGAAATGATCTGACATGGGCTTGGGTAGGAGCTCCTTAGTGGTTTTGGAAAAGTGAGTATCCCAATGCACTGAGATAAGGAATCTGTCAATTCTTGAGAAGGAAGGTGGGTCCCTTGAGTTGTACCAAGTGAAAGCACCACCAATGAGGGAGATCAATGCGGGCATTCACATTGGTAAAAGCACCACCAATAAAAGGATATGTTCCGCAATTTTCTGGAGCGTTTGGAAAGAGAGGAATAGGTGAGTGTTCAAAAATTCAACCTCAACAATCAAAAACAGCAAAGAAAACTGGTTTACTGTGGTCAATAGCTGCCATAATAGGACTGTTACTAATGATTATGATGTAATCTTTGATTTGTGTGACACCTTTCAGGGTGCTTGATTTTCTGTACCATGGGCTGGCATCCCCTTGATGCCTCTTCAATAAAGTTTCCTTTACTTATCGGAAAAAAAAAAAAATGATTTCAATTAATAGCACCAAAAAGTTATAATGACCTTGTCATAATGCAGCACTTCCATCTTCTTTTCCTTAGCATACATGTCCACCCACAAAAATAAATGAATAAAAAATTACGTGAATGTTCCTGTTCATTAGCATTTTATATTTGAGTAAATCAGTAAACTTAAAGACTTAAATTTGTATCTAACACAAGTTACCTACCCGTAGTAGGACCTAAGCTCTTTGATAATTATGTAGTCATCCCGTATTTGACCTCCTATGTTTTCTCTAACCATACTTTTCTAATCTTGTAGTGACACATCCACCTCAAAGCTTTCTTGTGGGATGCCAAGGCCAATCTCTTCATGAACTTCCGATCCTTCTACACCATACGTTGTGACGAATTGTCAGCTCCATCTTCCATGTTAATGAAGAAGTGAAAAGTTCAACTGCTGTAAAAATCCGTATTTGTCTTCAAAGGTAATTCAGTATTGATTTCAAAATAGGAAATCTGGCTTTCAGCAAACCAAAGGTTCTCTATTACTGCTATGAGCCTATAGTTAAATAACTCATATTTCTTTTAATTCACAGTTGTCCTTGAAATTCATTTAAATGATGCTGTTCTCAACAAAATGAAGCCAAAAAGATGGGAACATTTGGATAACTAGTATCCATAACATAATAATAATTTACAATGAAGCCATAAGGTCATCTTTCAATTTTTACTCCATTATAAATTTCATTTCTTAGCATAGAAGGACACGGAGAATCATTTCCTGCTAGTTTTTCGAGGAGCACACAAGAAATCACTAGCCCTATGCTACCATCCTTTGTAAACAAAAGGGAATTTCATGTCATGGAAAATGGCAGCTACGACATTTTTTTGTGATAAATAATGACTTTCTTCCTTGAAAAGTTCTTTGCAAAAATGCTAGAGACCAAGCTACTACATGAATACCATCAATGGCATCTATTCATTTCCAGAACAAATAGTAGAACAGTAATCCTATGCATGAAAAAAATTCATAATCAAAAGCTAAAATTAGATATTTAAATACATCTCTATGTATGGATACTAGCTTGTATTATTTCAAATGTCATTTTGTGCATAATCTCTTCACATGTTTAGTCAAATCAGTGCCTTAAGTATCTATCTTCATTCCTTAATTTATCACTCATCTACCTCAGCATTCCCATTTTAGGAATTTTTATGGACCATTTGGTATCACTATCAAAAACTAGAGAAATGAAAACCAAAGACAAAAATTAAAACCCAAAACAGAAACTAAAAACTAGAAACCATAAACCTGTTTGGTTAACATTTATAAAAATAATACAAATTAAAATTTTAATTTAAAAAAATGCTTATTTTTATCTTTCAATCAAATACTATTATAAAAATATAATTAAAATAATAAATTACAAATAATACCCATTAAAAAAATTACTATAATAAAAATGAAATTTATTATAATTATTTTACTTAATTGTTTAACTTTCAAAATTTACTTTACAATAAAATTTTATTGGACATGACAATTGAAAAATAGTGAAAGTATTTTGTAATTGGCTTTATTATTATTTTTTGAATTTTTTATATATATTTATTTTAATTATATTTAAATTTATGTGATCATTTAATTTTGATTTTAATTTAAAAGTGTATAAAATGAATAATTTAATAAAAAAAAAGAAGCTATTTCTAGATATTAAAAGGCAATAGGTTATCAAAACAATTGAAAATGGGCAACAGAAACAGAAAACTGACAATAGAAACAAATGCATTTTTATAATATGTTTCTTCATTGTGGGGAAACAGAAACAGAAAACAACAACAATATAAAACAGGCCCTTAGGTTTTTGGATGTGTTGTTTCTTAATTGCCCAACATTTTGATTTTAAGGGTATTCTATGATCACATAACACGCTAGAAGCACTTCTCCATTATACTCGCTTCAACTCTGTATCACATCTTTAATTTTTCGTTCATCTTCAGTAATCTATCCAAGGTATCAAAATCTACTAGTGCTGTTAATTTCTTGACCATCAAGTTTAATCTTTTCTCTAATATTTTTCATATTGACTAAAATTATATTTCATATATTTTGTCTAATTTCTACTTATCGTAAAACCTTTTGATTCTAAATATTCTTTCCATAATTCTGATTTAGATTTACAAACAACATACACCTTAGAACCTCGTATTGGATACCCCTAGTAAGTTCATCTATCACTAGAGTAAAAAAGATAAGAGCTCAAAGCAAATCCTTGATGTAAACCTATTATGATTGGAAATCCCCCAAACTTTCTACCTGTAGTCCTAATGCATATCATTACTCCATTGTACATATCTTTAATGACATTAGTGTACCCTTTGAATATTAGACAGCAAACGACCCTCAAAAGCCCCAAATAATGTGCTCAAAAAGAAGCAAAAAAGTAACTTTCTCCAAAGCAAATTCGGAGAAGTCTTCTAGTCTTTAAAAATCCTAGCACTCCTTTCGAGCCAAAGTATCCAAAATGTAGCATGTACTGCAAATTCCAAAAAGTCCACCTTCTATCCTTTCCAAAACCCCCAAAATTCACCACTATAAAATCATGAACATTTTGCAGAGCCACCCAAACCTCACTAAAACAAGAAAACAAGTTGTTTGCCACCCAGCAGTGAAGGAAAAAGGACCATTAGTCTCGTTTTTCTTATGAGACATCACACATATTTGGTCCGAGAGCCTTTTGATGTCTCCTGATCTGAAGCAAATCATTTGTATTAATTATTTTGAGAACAAGAGTCCAAATGACATCACACATATTTGGTCCGAGAACCTTTTGATGTCTCCTGATCTGAAGCAAATCATTTGTATTAATTATTTTGAGAACAAGAGTCCAAATGAAAGCCTCGATCTCAAGAGGAATTTTTGCTTTCCTAACAACTTTGTTCAAAAGGAAAGAGCTAGGATTGGGTGATTTTATGGGATGAGTGGAAAAAGACTTCGTAGACAAAGACCCTGAAGAATCCCCAATCCAAAGCTTAACATCCCCGCTTAAAGTAGGAATATAAGAATCTAGTACACCTAGTAAGCAAAGGAAAATCAACCTCACTTTCATTGAGACTCCTAAGGAAATGGAAATCCCAAGAAAAAAGCCTCCCTCCTTGGAAAATAGGAAGCCGAGATTTGTGCTTTATGAACGGAAGATAGTACAAACAAACGTAGCACGAACATCCAACGAAGTCTCACCTATGCATGGATGTTCTACAAGGAATCCTTTGAACAAACTCATATTTCTCTAGTAATCTAACAAACAACAATCTCCAACATAGCATCACCATAACTCCAAGAACTATTGCTAGATTAACTTTAAATAAAATTATTAGTCAAATTTTGGTCAAATATAAGCAAAATAAGCACAAATGTGGAATGATAGAAAGTTAAGAAACAATTATATATGTAAAGGCAGAACAAGAGCTTTTCTATGGCCTTTTAAGTTTTAAACCCCAACCCTAATTTTTTGCAATTTTGACTTAGAAAATAAAACAAAATTAGAAGAATCAATCAAAACTTTTTTGAACAATTAAATAAATAATAAATAACATATTTATTATAATGCTCCACTCAATTCGAGACATGAATTTATTGCATTCATTTCCTATACATTTGACTCATTTTTATTATAAGGGCCCATATAATTTAATATACCTATTTATTGGGCTCTTGTCAAAGGGAAGAGCTATTGACACTCTAGAAGATACACTCCATATTTACATTTTTATGTATCAAATGACAAATCTTATCCTTGATTTTCTGATGAAACGACAAATTTTCCCTTTCTTTTTTCAACTTTTTCACTTGCAAAGTGAAAGTAGAAGGTAGTATGCTATAAAATAAATGTGGAGCGCCAATGGTATTCCTTGGAGTGCCAATAGTGCCTCCATTTAAAAAAAAACACATTCATTAAGTGCATGGATAAATATACAAATTAAGTGCATGTTTTTTTTAAAAGATATCCTAAATAGGTCAATTTTATTTTGTATTCTTCATTCTAAATTATATGCATTCTAAGGTACACACTACTAATTGACTGCTTGATAACAATAAAGTTCACTAGTTTAGTAATGGTTTTGTTAGCATTCCTGACAAGTTTATAGACTTGCATTCCAAAATCGATATGGTGCTCTTTTGGGTACCAGTACCACATACTAGGCTTGGGTGAGCATCATAGTGGATTCGTGATACAATATTTGTAAAGTTTTAGGAAGGCTAGCATTTTCCTTTAGTCATTTATCTTGATATTGATTAATCAAATTGAATGAACAAATCGAATAAGAAATAATAAAAACAAATTATAAACGTTTTAATGTTTTAAATCATATATTGCATGATGTTAACAAATTAAATGGTCAAAGATCCGGTGCATGATGCAGTGTCACAAGCCAAGCTTGTTCAAAGCATTATACTTGCCTATGGTTGCCTGTCTTGTGTAGATGGGATCATGTAAAAATAGTAGTATAGGTTTTACTCATGGGGTGTGTCAATGACTTTGTGTACAATAGGAGTATGACTGGATCAATTTTATGTTTCCTAGTGCTAAATCTAGAATAGCTTAGGGGAGGGTGAATGTCAATCATTGTAAAACTCACTAGCATTTGTAAACGTGTTTAGCCTACTTGCCTCCCTCTCTAAACACATGTTGCCTATGGAGATGTTATTAATTAATTGTGTTGCTTTAATGTTTACCGTGTGATTCTCATTTTCTTGCATGATTGCTTACTGCTTTAACTTAATTTGGATTCGATGGTTGTTAATTTGTTCTTGTGGTAAACTGCAATATACTTTTGTCGACTAGTTAAGCAAGAGTGTCTTAGCTAGTGCCACATGGCCAATCACAAGTTGTGAAGTGTTGGGTCTGTGACACATGGGCCTCTACTAGTAACTAAAATTTATAAACACTATAAACATAAGAGGATGCATAGATAGCAATTTAAGTAACATCTAGTCTGAAAATAACATTAGGTGGGAAGAAAAAAGGGGATTCTAAAAATATTCAAGAAGACAATCCAGTACACACCATAGAGTGTGGAACAACCAGTGTGGAACAACCAATAAAAAAGTCATATATTTTTATAAAGACTTAATATGAAGACAGTTTGCATAATCACTCCAAACTCTTCAGTGTAGAAATCCTAACAATGGACATCTTTATAAAGGTTCTAATCTGATATGGGCTGGTGAATTTTTCAGTAGCTCTGTTGTATAAGATATTAGAAACATCATCCATCATCTCTAACATATTAAGAAAGGAGATACAAATGTGAGGAGTAGCAAGGGCAAGGAGAAGGAGAAATGGGGTATGTGTTGAATAATGATACTGTTTATATTAGTGAGAATTTGTGGAGGAGAGCGGTTTGCTTTTGGATGGTATTCGAGATCTGTGTGGCTATGATTTTGAATCATCTGATTTACTTGGGGATTTATTGTATGTGCCGTGATCTCCGGTAAATGGTTGGAGGTACTTCTATAATTGAGGAGGATGAATTGGGTGAAGAGTAGCAGTGTAGGGAAGGGATTTTGCTCACTCTAGTCGTTGAGGTTGATTGGAAGGACTTCTGAAGCTCAACAATTGATGGATGAGATGGGTTTGTGGTTATTTTTTTGGTGGTACCAAAGTTTGCCCGTGGAGCTACAAGGAAATTGGGGAAAGGATTGCGTGAATTAGCAATTTTGAAGTGTTCGGTAGACTGAGGGCAAGGGTTTAAAGGGGAGAAGGGGGGGGGGGGGGGGGAGGGGGGGCGTGTGTTTCTTATCTGACTTCTTGGTTAGGTCTTATTTATTTATTTATTTTATTTTTTGAGGATTGGTTGTCCTTTTTTACGTTATAATCTCCTTTTTTCCTCTCTTAATATATCACATAACTAGATATATTTAAGTTTTAGCCTTTTAAGGAAAATACCCACATTTGCAAGCAAGAATAAATTTTTTCAAATTAATTTTTTTTTCTTTTTTACCTGAATACAACCAGGAAGATATTCACTAGCAATATATATGGCTTCCTTTGGAACTACCAGCTCCATTAGAAGATTTTTCACAATTCCCTTTAGAACTCCTTACACAAGAAGAAGAGTTTTTAGGTGGAAGTGTGGCGAAGATGTCTAGTAGCTGTAGACTTATGCGAGAGTTGGCCAAATAGTCTATAGTACTTGCTTAAATGCCTTGAATTTTTTGCTTTTCCACAATTTATAATAAATTGGTGCTAATTGATACTAAGAGTCAAAAGAATATTATTAAAATAATAGTATCTTTCATAAATAAAATTTTTTTTGCAGCAAATATGGTATTTGAATTTGAATCTTGAGTCATGTGTGTGCTCCCACAGTTCAAGAAATTGACATTGTTTGGCACAAAGTTATATATTTTCTCCAGCTTATCTGCACAGTTTCTCTCTAGTTGCTAAGATTAACTATTCATCCATCTTCTTGCCAGTTGCTAATCAGATGGACTAAACTAGGTGCGTTGTTTGGGCCTTTCCTAACTCTTTCATTCAAGATTTCTAAAAAGGCATTCTAATTCTTTTGAGACCAACCCATTGTATCTTCACAATCCCAACGAATTACGATGCCCCACATTATGAACCAAAAAAAAATTCTTCTGTACATCTACTTTGTCGTACAATATTTTTCTTCTTCTAATATGGTTTCTTTCTCTATTAAAAAAAGGCTATAAAATTGTAAAATGCTAATGTTAATGCATCACACAGTTGCATTCCAGAGTACTCAATGAAATTGGAAGGTAATGGTCATAGAAAATAATATGATGGCCATACCATTTTTTAGTAAGCAAGTCAATATGATCCTATTTGAGGAAAAAAAAAGAAAAGAAAAAAAAACACTAAACATTTGAGAAAGCAACCATTGTTTCAAATATGATCCTAGAAAGAGCACCAACAGTGGCAAAATAGCACCAAAAATACTAGGGAAAAAACAGCAGGAAAATACAGCAGCTAAAAACAAGAAAATAAATAGTATAGAATAGAGAGAGTGAAAAATAGCTCCAAAATAGACCTAAGACGACAACAAAACATCTCCTTCTGGCACCAAACAGCCCAGAAATAGACAAAGCAGCACCGAAACAGCACAAACAGCCTCCAAACATCTCCAGAATAACAGCTCTGAAGCAATGCATCGACCAACTTCTGTTGAAAACTCATCTAGAAACGGTATTATATATAAGATTTTTTTTTTTGCCATTATGGATTATTTCGTTTAACTTTTAGGGGGTCAAACTTGTTAAGACTAATATATCACATTGCCAAGGGGTCAACTAATGGGGTATAAGCATCATTGTATTTAAATATTTGGGGAAGCCATTGTCATTTGCTGAATGTTAGTGGAGACCTGTATCTTTCTTACAAACCTCAGAGGTCAGTGTATGTTGCCATTTATAATACTTGTGATATTTTCTGGTTCTGGCAGGTTATTATAGATCCATATGGAGTTACTGATGATATTATTATCTTGAATCTTGTGGCATTTTTTAAGGCTTTATTTATTTTGTTTGGAAAATAAATTGAAAGTGATGCATTTATTCTCGTGGTTGAGTTGCAATTTTTTATTTTTGTTTTTATTTTTTGCAAGTCTGCTGGATGAGATTTGATCTTCTACTTGGTATCTGCTGGATGAATTGTGCATTATTGTAATGTTAGTAATGAATGATATGCTGCCATGTGGTTTGGGCTGAAAAGGCCATGCATGACCAAGGCCAGAGTCATTTTATGGAAGAAACCTCCAACAACAGTGAGTCAGCTGCTCTCATGTTATTATTATTATTATGAATGGAAGCATGCAATATATTGTGCCATTGTTCTCCAAATGATTTGATTTGGGAGAGTTGTAACTTCCTGGGTCTACTTATATGGTCTATTGAAGTAGTCCAAATTTTATCTGCCAAGCATTGGACTATGTGTTTCGATCTTAAATTCATTCGTCTAAGCAATGCTGTATCAGTCATCATGGGAGGAAGGAACAGGAAAGCCACGGCCTCACTAAGTTGCGTTTCATGTGTTGCAAATGAGACTGAAATTTCCTCTAGTGCAATCCTGATTATTTAACTTGTCGGAAAATTGTGTAACAGCTCGAGTAAAACCCTCTAGCCCAAGAATATTTGGATCAACAAGTGAACAAGTTAGGTAACTTCATAGATGACTTGCTCAAACTTCATAAACTGCACAAGTTTTTCCCCTACAAAGATAGGTTAGCTTATTTGGGCTTTGAGCTTTTCTATTAAATGCGAAAAATTTCAAATTATTATTATTTTTTTTCCAAAAAACAAAATATATTAACAAAGAATGAGCAAGGTGTCGCGGACCCCAATTTAGACTTGTCTAAGGGGCCGTGCGGCACTCGTCGAGGCTCTCCCTCAACAGAGTCAGCCAATAATCACTTGTTTAAACCTGCAAACGTGAGCATCACTTAAGTCTCGGCATCCACTAATAAGCATGAAATATCAATATAGACAACGATGGAACAGGAACGCAAGAGACATTCATGCTCAATGATAACATAAAGACTACTTATTTTATTCAAGTAAGAGAACACTATACAAGCCATGACACAAGTAATTTGATATTCATTTACAAATCCCTGGAGAATACATGTAAAGTCATCTCTCTCCCCCATTAAATCCCCATTACATTGTCACCCCCTAACATTCTCCCCCACTCATTCTATCGACGACCTCGTCGAGTTGTTGTAAAGAGTCTTCAATATTCAGGTTTTGCTGTTGTTGTCTTGAAGTTTGTAAGTTCTTGGATTTTCAGTCAAAGATGCTGGAAGTTTTCTGTCTTGTCACCATCGGTCCTCTCCTAACAGAGTGCTGTTGTTGACGACCTTCATCCTTGCCGACTCTATTTGCAAGGGTCTTCACTACGTATCTGGCTGCTATCTTCATTTACGGAAGAGTTGGGGCTCTTACACTTCTATCTGTGCTGATCTTCTTCATTGACATGGGGCTCTCCAAGAACCAGGTCTCCAGCTTCAAACTATCATGGTTAGGATTTCAAGCAAAATGTTCATCCTCACAAATTTGACTGTTTATCTGTCACCATCTCAACAAGACATGATTAGTTGCAACATATTTCACAAAAATTACTGCAAAAGTAATACTTCTTAATAGGAAACATAATTTCACAAAAATTTGCTAGTATTTTTCCCCCATTCCACTCGCTACTTGGGCTTCTGAGGACTCCCCAAAAGCCTTAGGATGCCCACCATGCAATTCTTTTCTCCCAAATCAGTGTTCAAGACTTTTGTTGCCTCTTGTATTGTTGTCAAGGCATTCAAGGCCTTTTGCTCAGGGCATTGTGCTACGGGATGGGGCCCCATGCATAGAAAACAAGAAAGTGGCGGTCGTTGCACCCCATTCCTTGCATCTTTGTCGTTCCACTCTCTCATGGTTTGGGGTCCCTTCTCGCTCAAGAAGCTATTAGATCCCTTGTCACTCTCCCTGCCTGAAGATCTATACACCCGAGAAGATCTCTGTTCGTGATTTTTAGATGTTGAGTATTTCCTTTTCGGAGAACCATATGAGTAGTCACCCCCTGCTGCTAGGGTTCGACTTGAGAAATCCTCCAACCGTTCAGTTGCTGCGAGAGTCGAGGGAAGGTCACGAATCCCTTACCTTCGCAGCTCATTCTTCGGCCATGTTTTGAGTCATAGAAGGAAGTGGAAGAGTCTGTCAGAATCTGCCATATCCGTAATGTCGAGCATTAGGGTTTGGAACTCCCGTATATAACTCCCTATCGAGCCTGTCTGTTGTAATTCTTATACCTTGCAACACGCCATGTACTCTGTATTTCCTGGATAAAATTGTTCTTTTAAGGCATGTTTAAACTCTTCCCATGTATTGATGGTACACCGGTTGTTTTGCTTATCTTCACATTTGATTCTCCACCATAACTTAGCATCCTCGGTAAGACGTACCGTTGCAATGTTAACTTGGTCCCCCTCTAGATCAATCCTTGAGCACTTAAAGTAGTGTTCTAGATCAAAGACGAAGTTGTCTAACTCCTTTGCATCTCGAGCGCCCCCAAAACATTTAGGTTCTGGAACCTTAATTGACCTTATTGGTTATTGGCCTTCGAGACATATGGGCCACTGCATTTAGCTTAGTACTCACCTCTCGCAAGTCATTCTAAATTGATCTATTATGTTTCGAAGATTACCCACCTCCTTCACATCCTCTTTCATGGTGCTAATAGATTCTTTGACATTATCTGCAAGCACATAAAAATCATTAGTTAATTCCCGTAGGGAGGCCTCAAGCTCTATTGGCTCTCCCCCTTGGGATGTCAGGAATGTCATTATGCCCTCAATGTGTTTCAGCCTATTCTCAGAGGCTTCCAATTGGTCAATGTTCCTTTGGAAGACCTCAAGCTCTATTGGTCTTTTCTCTAGGGATTTTATACGTGGAAAATGAATTTCTCAAGTTTCACAATTCTCATCTCAAGCTCAGATACACTATAGAGGGTTCCTCTAGTGTTCTCTCACGTGACCTCAAGCTCTATTGGCACGCTTCTCTCTTTTGACAATTCTGTCATAAACGCTTGGAGTTCGAAGAACTTTGTCTCCAAGGTTTCAAGGTTTGCCACTCTTGCTTCTAGCACCTCAACACGCTCTATCTTTACGGACTTCGAAGTATTCGTTCTGCCGTTAATGGTGCACACGCAAACCTTGCTCTGATACGAACTGTCACGGACCCCCAATTTAGACTCGTCTGAGGGGTCGTGCGGCACTTGTCGAGGCTCTCCCTCAACAGAGTCCGCCAATAATCACTCGTTCAAACTTGCAAACGTGAGCATCACATAAGTCTCGGCAACCACTCATAAACATGAATTATCAATATAGACAACGATGGAACAGGCAGGCAAGAGACATTCATGCTCAATGATAACATAAAGACTACTTATTTTATTCAAGTAAGAGAACACTATACAAGCCATGACACAAGTAATTTGATATTCATTTACAAATCCCTGGAGAATACATGTAAAGCCATCTCTCTCCCCCATTAAATCTCCATTACATTGTCACCCCCTAACATAAGGCACAATGAGAGGAGAACAAGATGTCATTCTAAAAACAAAAGCAAAAGTTACAAAGAGATTACAATAAAGCTGCTCTGCCAACCCTTTGAAGGTCGGACTGCGACAGCTCTAAAAAAAAAAATAATAAAAGAAAAAAATGGACCTACAAAGAGCCCAAGAATGCTACTCTATCCTGTAGGAACTTAGGTGAGGTTGTGCGATCCTTGTAGATTCTCGTATTCCTCTTATTCAAAGTCCATAGAATAGAAAAACTGTTCAACACTGTAAAGCTCTTTCCTTCCTGTTCTTGCCAAAACCCCAATATCTCACAAGCATGAAATCACCACAGCCCTCAAAAAAACAAAAGGAATGGGCCCTTTGAAGAGATTACCGTAAAGCTGTCTTGCAATCCCTTTGAGGTGGGACAATGACAACCTTCTTAAAAAGACCAAATGAATGGGCCTAGAAAGAGGCTAAGAACACTACTCTATCTTATAGCAACTTAGGTGAGGTTGTATGATCCTTGAAGATTCTTGTATTTCTCTCATTCCAAATGGTCCAAAGAATAGTAAAAGTCGCACAACACTATAGATCTTTCCTTCCTGCTCTGGTTGAAACCCCAATATCTCACAAGCATGAAATTGCCCACAGCTCGAGGCATCACCCAAGCTTCACCAAACAAGAAAACAGAGCACTCCATAGATGCTTTGCCATCCGACAGCTAAGGAAAAGGTGTGCTTTTGTTTCAGTGAATACACAGCACATCATGCAGTATCAAGAGACTTAAAGGGTCTTCTAATCTGTTATGTGTGTTCATTCTATTGAGAATCTGAATCTTAAAAGGAACCTTTGCCTATAAAATAATCTGGCTACAAGGAAAAAGATTGGGGGAAGGAGTTTTTGAAAGGTTGAAGAAAATAAATTTAGGAGAATAGAGATTTGAGGAATCACCCTCCCAAACCCTCTCTCTTGTTCTTCATATTTTTTGTTTTTTGATCAACAGAAAGAAAATATACTTGCAAAGCATCAATGGGATGCCAACTAGTGGTACAAAAAATTAACCACTCTGAAGAGTGTTGCAAACATCAAGGATTACAAAATGATCATTAACATTTTTCCCACTAAGCCAGCTGGAAACAGCAACAATCCATTGGTCTTTGCAGGTCTGAAAAGAAGTAGATGGATCTTTGAAGGCTCTCTTTTTTCTTTCTTTCCAAGCACACCAAAAGATGGTGAGAGGGATGAGGTTCAAAGCCTTTTACTTCTCCTTTGCAACTGAATTTGCTGTAACCCACTGCTGCCCAGCCAAGGAGAGAGCCAATTCCACAAGTTCTTTGTCCAGGGGCAGTGGAGAAGAATGTGGTTGATTGATTCTGTGTCAGCCATAAAAAGAAAACGCCGATTCGTGACTATAAACCCTCTTTTCTGCAGATTGTCGAGGATTAAAATATATCCATTTGCGGAGTCCCAAGCAAGAAAGGCAACCTTTGAAGGGGCTGCTGTCCTTCAAATGTGAATCCAAGGGGACTTATTGCAATTTGTTCCCAACAGTGAGAGCTTATTATATAAAGATTTAACAGTGAAAACACTATTTTTGTCCAAAGCCCATTTCGGCTTGTTGGGGGTGTTTTGGTGACACAATTTGTAGAAGTCAGAGAGTGTGTGAAGTTCCCAATTTGCCACGTTCCTTTTAATGTCGCAGAAAATTACCTGATCAGTGTTTTGGAGGAGATGATCATAAGGGCATTTCTATACAAGCCAAGTTCTAGATGGAAGGAAATGCAGCTCTATGATTGCAGTTCTCATGTCACACATCATGCCAAAAATAAACATTGGCCCCATTCCCCACTTGAAATGTCACAAATAGGAAAAAATCATCCATCCTTTTTTGATAAATTTCCATACTCCCACATCTTAGGGACCTCTTCTATTGTGAGTTGTCCAATCATTGTGCTCAAGCCTATATTTAGAAAAAATAATATCCCACCAAAGGTGGTCTTTCTCCTTCATAAATCTCCATAACCACTTCCAAGGGAGGGCTTTATTGAAAGTGAGGGATTTGAACCTCAAACCCGAACAAATGGGTTGTTTGACCATTCTCCATCTAATGAGGTGATATTTAAACTCCTCCCCTAACTTCCTTAAAGAAATCTTCTTTGAATTCCCTCCAATCTCCTGGAAACTGAGGCTGGTAAGGGCAGGAGAGACATGAAGTAAGTTGGAAGATTTGTCAAAGTGCTCCTGATAAGAGTGGGTCTGCCTCCTTTTGATAAGAATTTTTTCCATCCTGCCGGTATCCTTTCAAACTTTTCAATAATAGGGTCCCAAACTCCTTTATATTTGAATTTGGCTTCGAGGGGAGACCGAGGAAATTAATAGGAGAGGTTCCCATCTTGCCACCCAAAAGAGCAGCAAGGAAAGTTTCCTCTGTGTTCTCCCCAATTGCAATAAGCTTACTTTAACTAAGGTTCACTTTTAGGCCTGAGATGGCTTCAAACCCTAACAAAATGCATTGGAGGTTGAGGATATGAACGGGGTCATCTTCACAGAAAAATAGTATCATCTGCGAAAAGAAGATGAGAAACTTCTGTAAGCCTTCCATTTCTGCCCACCTCGAGACCTCTAAATATCCATCCTTTGGTAATGAGGCTTGAGCGTTACTCATCATACCAACAGAAAAGGAACAAAAATGATTTAGGGCTTTGAGCATGGTAGTGAGCTCATCAAACTCTCTTTCATTGAGATTATTGAAAAATGGTAAGCCTAAGAAAGTGAACCCTCTCAAAAAAGAAAGAGTTGATGGTTGCATTGCAAAGAGTAGAAAGCTTAAACAAATAGGACACCGCCATCTCCAACGAGCCCCCACCCAACCAAACATCCTCCCAAAACCAGACACTGTATGGTGTAGCCATTTCCCACTCTGAAACAGATAAGAGGGAAGAACTATAAGCAACTGGAAAACGAACTTCTTGAGGCTTGCATGAGAAACAATGCCATTTCCTCTAGTATCCCGCCCATTCTAATGAATACCATACTTTTTAATAACATAGTCCATAGGGAATTAACTAGGGATAGCTCCACAAACCAATCAGAGAGATGCTTTTAGTAACCACATGACCTAGCCCTAGTCCCCCTTGATTAATTTAAAATTATGAGACTGTTATTACACTCTTGCTGCCCCCTGGTGTATCTTTGGCTGTAATGAAGTTGGTTTGTCCTGCTGGGTCACTTCGAGTAAATTTCTTGAATCTTTGCTAATCAAGTATAACTTGATGAGTTTCTCTTTGATGTGGGAAGCTCAATGGTTGGTATACTTGTTTTGTTTTTCTTTAGCTCCCCTCTTCAAGAATTTACTTGGGGCCAAGACTACAATTGTGTTGTTTGGTTTTCCAGGATTAACTTGGGCTTATTAGGTTGCCATGAGAAAGGGACTGGGCTTTTAGGACATGTCAAATCTATGGACCATGAGGTCCCAAGTACCTTGTGCCACTGTGTTGGGTATAGGAGCAGCCATGCATATCCCTGACAAGTTTTGATTTCTTTATTTCTTCATTTCTTTCTCCTTTCACCGTTAAATCTTAATTTTCACATTGCATTTGATACAGAGAGAAAATATAATGAAAAAAAATAATGAAGAATGTATTTCTTTTACTTTCCTTTCTTGAAACAAGATGGTTGATCCAAACAGAGCCTTAATGATTAAAGGAGAGAGAATCAATGAAAAGAATCCAATGGTGTTTTGGATAGTTTCAGAATCAGTAACAGTTCTTCTGTAGAAGGAAATTCCTGCAGCATTTTGGTCCAATTTATCTTGAACTGTGATTTTCCAAGTGCCACCTAAGGGAAACCGATTTCTTTTTCAAGACCATAATTTGCCCATGATCCGTCCATCAGCTGCTTCAAAATTACTGTCCCTCTCTGTTGGTATGATGAGTTTGATTCATATGTCATTATATCTTGACCTATGGACGAGCAAAAAGAGTAGCAGCTTCTTAGCTGGAGTATGCAGATAGAAAACCACCCAACATCCATTTAGAATATTAATTGCCTTTTCCATACCTTCTTTTTCTTTTTCTTTTTCTTCTCTATGGCTTTAGCTTGTTTTTGTTATATCTGGCTTCCCAACCAACCATGAATTCTAATGAAAAGTGTCTTAGGTAGTGTTTTGGGAGCATGGAATTTAGGCTTTGGATTTGGGAGAAACTCAATCCAATTTTACACTACATTTTTATTTTTAAATTTACACAAATCCAAATCCAAACCCGAAGTTTCATGCTTCCTAATTAGGTTAATGTTGAGAAACCTTCTACCATAGATTGTCTCTGGATTTGGCTGGTTCTGGATTAGTTGGGCGTAACCTGTAATGTTAGTAATGATATGCTGCAGCTTGCAATTATTAAAGTATGGTATCGCAGAGTTATTTTAGGGAAAGATAACAGTTAGTCAGCTGTTCTCTTGTGTGTATTATTATTATTATAAATGGAAACTTGCAGTCTCTTGTGCCAGTGTTCCCCAAATGTTCTGATTTGGGGCGTTGTAACTTCCTGGGTATACTTCTGTGGACCATTGAATGTAGTCCCTTGCCAAGCATCGGACTGTATGTTTCAATCTTAATCCCTTCTTGTAAGCTGTGCTGCATCATTCATCATGGATGGAAGGAACTGGAAAGCCATGGTCTTGCTTAAGTGGTGGTGCATGTATGGCACATGAGACTGGAATTTCCTTCACTAGCGGGATCCTAATTGTCTGATTTGTTGGAAGCATCTGTGTAATGCCTCGGGCCTGACCAACTAGCCCAAGAATCTTTGGGTTGAAAAACTAACCAGTAAGGTTACTTGGCAGATGGCTTGCCCAACCTTCATAAACTGTTCTCCCACCACATGGATGGGACTAGGAATTGTGGTGTCACATTTTGATGATGAGAAAAAAATTGTTATTGTTAGTTTTGGGCTTTGAGCTGTTTTACCATATGTAATCAATTTCAAATTGCCTATATTTATAGGGTCCGTTTGGATCAAAGATTTTACTTGGGGAAAGGATTCCCTTGTATTTCCCATCTAAATTAAATACAATCAAAAATGAAATTTTGTTTTAATATAATTAAAAATTAGGAAAAATGAAATATTAACATTGTGTAAAATCAAAATTTTGTTTGTAGATTTGGTAATTTTTTTAATTTTATTTTTTACTTTCCTTAACAACTAATTTCATGTGGATTTTTTGATATTTTTTTCTCTTTTCCTAATATTTTTTGAGTTCCCAACGGGTCATATTGTTCTGCCCCTGGTGTATTCTTTTGGTTGTGGTGAAACTGGGTTTGTTGGGCTGGGTTGCTTTGAGTGAACTTCTTGAATTTTTCCCTATTCAAAGTACATTTAAACCTGGCCATTGGCACACGGGGTTCATCTCCCAGGGGTTCTAGTCCCCTTCGGGCTCCATATGGTAGAATGGTAACCATTTATGCGGTTTACACTTCAAAACACAAGTACATTTGATGAGTTTCTCTCCGGGTTCTAGTCCCATTCGGGGCTCCATATGGTCGTATGATAACCATTTATGTGGTTTACACTTCAAAACACAAGTAAATATGATGAGTTTCTCTCCATGTAGGAAGTTCAACGGTTTAGTGTATATGTTTGGTTTTCCCTTGACCTCTTTTTCCAAAACTAACTTGGGCCTACTAGGTTGGCATGAGAAAGGGACCAGGCTTTTAGGATTTTCAAATCTATGGACCCATGAAGGCACAAGTCCCTTTTGGCACCATGTGGGCTGGGTGTAGGAACAGCCGTGCATGTGGCTTACAAGCTTTGATTTCTTTCGTTCTTTCTTTCCTTCTGCTTTGACTATTAAGTCCATTTTTCATCCCATTCGATGTAGACAGAAAAAAATTATGCAAAATATATTTTTCTTATTTTATTTTATTTTCCTTGCAATAGAATTTTATGCAATAGAATTTTCTTGATCCAAATGGATGCCTAATGGTTAAAGGAGAGATACTGATGAAAAAGAGTCCAGTGGTGTTTTGGATAAGTTTCAGGATCAGTAACAGTTCTGCAGACACAAATTCCTGTTAAGCATTGTGGTCCAATTGGTATTGAACTGTGATTTCCGAGTCCCACCAAAGGGGAACAGGTTTCCTTCTCGAAATCATAATTTGCCCATGATTCATCCATCAGCTGCTTCACAATTATTGCCCCTCTGTTGCTACGATGCGTCCAATCGAGATTGTGTTATTGTATCTTGAGCCATGGCTGAGCAAAAAGGGGAGTAGCTACGTAGCTGGAGTTTGCAGATAGAAAACCACCCAACTTCCATTGGGAGTATCATCCTTGCCATCTCTCTCTCTCTCTCTCTCTCTCTCTCTCTCTCTCTATGTGGGCTTGGCTGGTTCTTCTGATATTTCATTCCCAACTAACCATGATTTTCCCTGGCAAAGTGTGTCTTCATATTGAGGAAGATTTCTGCGCACAACCAAAAGAGAGTGGAGGGAAGGAGGATGGATGAACAGCATGCTCTGGAGTAGAATTATGTTTGGATGATCCCCAAACAGGAAATGAAAATTTCACTGGTTACGAGAACAACTGAACAAGTCGGATGAGAGCATTGTGTTTCCACTTTATTTATTTATTTTTTAAAAATAACAATAAAACTTGCACGAAATCGTCTGTGCAAATCTAATATAATGAATGTACTGGTTGGTGGGGGTGGGCGTGGGGTTGGGGTGGAGGTGGAAATTCAATTTGTATCAGTTTCAGAACAATAATTCAACGGAACAGTCCTTCCCCTACGTAGGTAGTGATAATAAAATCATGGCGTTTCTTGCACTCAATGGTTACACTTACACAAGCAGCGTGCATGCGCATCCATTACTTTAATATTTTAATACACTATACTATATGGTTTTCTGTCCTAAAGTTACGATAGTAGTTGGCTTAGTGTGGGCGTCTGACATTCATTCTGGTGCACGCTCACTCCGTAACACACCCCACCCTCCCACCTCCATCAACAGCATCTGTGCCCCTTTTGTTATTTCTCCATTCTGACGCGAAAAGAGAGAATTCTATTCTCGGGTACCATTTTAATTTCTATTTCTAATTTTTTTTTTCTTTTGTTTATTGGCAGGGCTTGCTCTTGGAAAAATAGAGCAGAACATAGTAGATTTTTTACCTTGGATATCGACACAATAGATTTATCTTTCCAAAATTTCATAAATCTATTCAATTATTTGATTTTTAAAACATTGGCATCCTAGGAATAAAATCTCCATGTGGGGTTTGTCAAAATTTTGAAACCTTGGATGGTATGCACTATCTTGCCAAACTTTAGGACAGGTGCTAACTTTTTTTAAGGATTGGTTTTTCTTTTCTTTTCCCTTTTTGGGTTCAAATATGGAGTCATAAAAATTTGAAAATCTTAGAAAAAAGTTTGCTTCCCTTTGGCCAGACCTCAAGTCTTTTATCCAAACCCATATAATGCGAACCCTTATAGTTAATCAGGAAAAACCCATATAATGCAAACCCTTGTAGTTAATCAGGAAAAATGTATATGATATTATTGTTGTCATGTGGAAGATGGAGCATTAAACAGCGGGGAAAATATAATGGTACGTACGGTGTGGACGATGAACCGTTGGGCGCAGGGGAAGGCAGGGCAGGTCTTTGTTGGTTTGTTTGTTTCGATGCTAGGAAAATGAAATGCAGCAGAAACAGGGGTCTACGCACGTGGACACCCCGTTCCCCCACCAACACCACCACTACCACCTCCGCAACCACCAGCAGCAGTAGTAGAGTACTGGTACAATCACTTTGTTCTTTCTCCCCTTCTCACCCACGCAACCACAGAATATCCCACACCACACCTCACCGCACCCTCTCAATGAGAAGCCCATTGTCAAAACAAAAATCTACATATATAAATTAATATATATAATGGGGTGCTAGGGTGTGGACAAACTCTCCAAGCCTCTATAATCCTATATAGCCCACTGTTTGATCTGTGTTGCACTGTTAGTAGAAAATCTCAGACAAATCGTCACCACTGTCCTCTCTCTCTCTCTCTCTCTCTCTCTCTCTCTCTCTCTCTCTCATAAATGCACTAGCCCAGTTCAAATTTCCAAGGTTGTCCATGTTTTTTCTCACCTAGAACGTGTAGCCTCCCTCCAACATTACACAGAATTCGGAAATAATTCTATAATCAAGTAACTTGGTTTAAGTATTTTGGACCAATTAATTGATTCCGCTAGCTGTTACTCATGATCAAAGCTAAATGCTTGGTGTCCAGGCGTGTCTCACTGGCCCACTCAGTTGAGTTTGATCCTATGGTGTGGAAGGAAAATAAAATGATGGGTATATAAGTGATGGGGTTTGTGATACCTTAGGCGCAAGTAAAACTTTGTCACGAAAAAATAAAATAAAAACTCATTTAAAATAATTCTACATTAATCATACCAATTCAAACCTTTCCCAAAAGAGACAAAAAAAAAAAAAAAACCAAAAAACAAAAAGTAGAACCCAATTAAGGCTGTGTAATGTGGTGAGGGTGAGGTGTTGAGAGAGAGAGCTGGCATTTCATTTGAAAGAGGTTCATCAAACCTTTCACCGTACTAATTCACAGCCAAAAGAAACAGAAAAGAAATATAATAATAAGAAATAAAGAAATAAAAAAAAGTCTTGAAGGAGGATGAATATATCGAGGAGGGTAGTAGTACATACAAAACGCAACAGCTATTACTCTACTCAGAAATTAGATACACAGCTAAACTCAAAAACCCACGGGGCTGTACCTGTACCTGGGTAAGTCATACTGATCCATACACTTCAACCTTTACAGATAGAGAGAGATCCAAAGATGGGGTTTGGATGCAGAGATTTATGATGCTATATATAGATAGATAGGGGTATGGGGGAGTTAGAGAGAAGACTGGCGAAGGCACTGAACCTTTACAGTCTGATCAGTGAGATTATTATTGTTATTAATATTATTAACTAGTAGTACTACTGTATCTATATATATATATATATATATATATATATTCAGGCAGGCTGGGGGTGGGTTGGCTACTAGGGTAGACGCAGGCACTAGGGTAGCTTTTGCTCCTATAAGATCATAGAGAGGCCTTTTAAAAACAAACAGAACTTGGAGAGATCATGAATCATGAATCATGATGACCTCACTCCGAAATTTAATACTACAAATGGTAAAATACAGCTTTGATTCTCCCTCCCGAACTCTCACCATGATTTGCTAGATGTTACAACTCACCCCCTAATCAGTAACTGTTTTCATCCCTCTCAAGCTCAGCTTCTCTCTCTCTCTCTCTCTCTCTAATAAAAAAAGTGTACCCCTCATTGTCCATGTACTGTTTTTCTTTATATATATATATATATATATATATATATATATACGTATATCTTTTTTATTTTTTAAATTCCTAAATAAGCTTCCCACACCGAATTGACACATCTCTAATATTTTATTAAATAAATCATAAGTGAAAAATCACTTTGAAATTATTAATGTTTAACTTTACTCTTTCCATTTAGTGAATCCAATTGATATTGATTTGCCCAACTTTTCTTTTGATAGACTAAAAAATTTTACTCATAAATTAGTCCAAAACTCGAGTTGGGCATCTTTTCTATGGGAGCATCTATATGAACTCAAATGTGGTTAAGCTGGAATTCAGTAAAAATTAGGGGGATTTATCATTCCGTGTATTAATCGGACAAGGAAGGATTCAGAAAGTATATACAAGTATCCCAAAAAGGTTAAAAAAGAAAAAAACCCAACAATTAGATTAAATATAAATAATAGAAGATAAGGATCATGGCCGCCGCCATGATTGCAATGTAAGCATCGCATGCATTCGCCGTCTTGTCGCCATGCAAGATGATGATGATTGATGAGACGGCTCTTTCCTTCAATTCCCATTCTGCTGTATCTCTTCAAAGAGGCACGTCGGGAAGATGGTCTGTGAACCAATATAATTGATCGATCTTTTTTCTCTCACCCCTTTTGTTTTATTGCACCTGACATTAAGTTTTTTTTTTTTTTAATAAATAGATCCATTCATGAACTTAAAAATGCAAATTGACATCAAGATCCCTCTTAATTTTTGCATATAAAAGAGGTAAAAAGGGTTCATAATTTTTCTTCGGATTTATTTGATAGGTTCTAGAAATAGTAAAATTTATTCATTAAAATCAATTGATTGGAAATTATGACGCGTCTAACTAGGAAAATTTATCCTTCTGTATACTTGATTGCACAAGAAAGTATAAAATTTTCATTGAAGGGAGCATTCTTATTATTTTTTGAAATAAGGAGATTTATATTAATGCAATGTAACATTACAGTCCATAGGTGAAGTTGAAGTTGTCATTACACACAAAAAGATTAAAAGGAGGGTGCTGAGAAAAATAATTAGGATTTGCATTGACAATTGCTACCATATGGTGGACTAGAGAGCTTGCCTCTCTATTAACATAAGCAAAAACGATTACAAAAGAAGTTTTTAAGATTTTTGATTTCATTAAAAACAGAAACTGATTCCCAGCTTGAACAAGAACTGTTAAGCAGATCATCAACGCCTCTTTTGGCATCGCAACAAACCAAAGTGTTTCACAGTTTATCCTTTTTTGCTTGGACAAGAGCCTCCCTGATTGCCATGACTTTAGCTTGGTAGGCAGATGTTGCTTGGATCTTGACTCCATGAATAGATAAAATCTTAGAGGTATTCCCCTTAACTATACCTCCAGCAGCTGAGTCATTAGGAATAAAGGTTGCATCACAATAAAATAATGCATTAAAATTTGGAGGATTTATATTCCACCCTAGTTCCCACCCTTTCTATTTTTATCGCCAAGTGGCACACCATTATGCATAGAAACTAGTAGATCTATTTTGTGATTAATAGTACTTGATGCCTCTTTAATCTTCTATTTGTCCAGGTTAACAAGTACATCCCACCAATTATTAGATCTCTCTAGTTTAGATTGTAAAGGAGAAGCAAACCATATTGGTTGTGTAACGAGACAATGAAGAAAAAGATGATCGAGTTGATATTTCATGATACATATTACATAGTGTACATTAAGTATCCTCCTCTTGACTCTAGTCAGAATAATATTCATCAATAATTTTCACATAAATATCTTGATCTTCGTTCTACATTTAAGATTAAGGACAACTCTCAACTATTTTTTCTTACATATCATATTCGGATATGTATTGAAATGCTAGTTGTTTGAATTTTCCATTTTGATAATGTAATGAAAAGCTGAATTAATTGGAATTGACCTATTTTTAAATGGCGTCCACAATCATTTATAATGGGGTGAACCATAGGAATTTGGACTTGTTCAACTACTTCCCAAATCTCCTTTGAAAACTCTTGCACTATCTCCTCTCTTTTTCAGGATGCATTCTGTTGATCAATGAAATCCTTCACATTAAGGGTTAAAGTTGATTGAAAATCAATGAGAAAGAGAGGGGATCCAAGGTTCTTCTCCATGTGAGAAATCCTCATATCCCCATCTATCCTTAAACGCACTTTTTCATTTATGTGAACATGAATAAAATTTAATATAACTATATTTAATATTTAGTTTAAGTCCTCATACATTTAAACTAAATTCAAGATTCAAAATTTAAAGCTCCAATTATGAAGTAAAAATACATTTGAACTCCCATTCTCGAGTAGTTAGGATGAAAGAACTACTACCCATATGCATTGATCCTTTTTTTTTGTTTTTTAAAATTTGTACACTGACACGGTGTATTCTTATCAATTGCTACAATTATACTTGTTTAATTTGTGAATCAAGGCTTTGGCCTAGTGGTCTGAATCTTTTTATGAAAACTATTGTGATTTTTGAACATGCTTATACATATAATGAGAGTGATTGATAGGTATTTTATACTGATTGAGTGGTGTGTGTTTTGAGCTCTATACTTGTTTATTTTTTGGATAAGCTTTTCTGGATATCCATTTTTAGGGTTAAAAAGAAAAAAAAAAAGACGAAAAAGAAACTTAAAAAGAAAGGTCATACGATCCCATGACTGTTTGTTTTTGGGCTGATGGATGCATTTACTGGTTAGGCAGGTATCCATCCTTCCTCAACTTGAAGTTGTACATATTTTATTTTATAAGTGAAAGACCTTAATTTGAATAGGAATCAGTCAGGGTCTTCTGGGACCTAATTTGTCCCATCATGGTCAACAGTTTGTCCAGTATCCTCTTAAATTGTGGAAAGAGGTGGTAGCTGGGCAGACAACAATTGTTTTTATTCAAAAATTCATTAGATTTTAATTGCTTTATTATTTTTCAACAATTTCAATAAGGTCGCTTTTTATTTATATATTCATAGAAAAGTAAATGTATAACAAATTTATAAATTTACAAGACTCCTGCAGAAAAAGATAATTGTAAAGAATGAGATAATTAAGGACATTATAATAACATAATATGTAAGTGATCAATTGATGGAAATTATGATAATCATTGTTGTAGTTTAATTTTAAATCACCAATAGAATTAAGATATATATTTTTACCAAACACTATGATTGTGTGTGTGTTTGTATGTTTATTTTTTTTTTCCCAAAAAGCAAGAACTTTAGTGAGATGATGGGAAATTAATTAACTAGAGGGTCATATTCATATCCTTTGTTTGCATAATTAATTAATTAGAATGGCTCCAAAGATAACCCTATTAGAGTCACATGGTGCGCTATAGCTGGTGCCTGGTGATATATAATCATGCAATTCATATATATATATATATATATATATATATATATATTGTTTTTGCTTCCCCAGACGACAAACTTAACTGACTTCCATGCCTGATTTCCAGCATCCATCAAGTATGAAACGAAAGCCAAAGCTATTGATGTTTACCTAATTCTGCTCTCTCTCTCTCTCTCTCTCTCTCTATATGTGAACATGCGCACCTTTAGCTTTCCTGTTAGCTTTGGGCATGCATGTCGTTGCCTTTGCCATTTCATGTTACTGGTTATATTTGTCACGTTCTTGGGAGCTGGGGTTGTTTTGGGGTGTGGGGTACCCTATAGGGAAGGCAACAGAACAAGGGCACCATGCCCTTTCAATTCTCCTGTCACATAATTCCAAGGGAACACTCCCAACAGAATCTCATGCGACTGACCCACAATCTTTCTCACTCCTCCCTTGGGTGTGCCCTCTTAATTTCCACCTTTCCTTGCCAAAATCACTAATTGATTACCCCCTGAAAGGCACCCTCTCCTATCTTTTACGGGTCACCGCCAAATCATGTCTCTTGAAATATTCACTCGTGCAAGCATTCTTTTTCCTTTCTTTTCTTTTTCTCTCTCTTTGGTAAACAAACATTCATTTTATTGTCTGGTACATGCAGCAAAAGTCTAGCTAGCTAGCATGTGATGTCGGAGGAGCTGTGACATATATATATGATCCTTTTTTTTTTTTTTTTTCAAAACATGAAAACCCCACCATCATATATGCACACCGACCTCTGGTCTTCTGGGCTAGCTAAATTAAAGCTAATGAAATGGACAGCAGTACAGTTAGTTTTGTTTCCTGGTTGGGTAATCACATCATATATCTCTTATACGTGACAAAGAAAAATTAAGCTCTTTTTAGCCAAAGCCATTGGTTAATTTTAGGCCCTTTAATTTTGGCATGCATGCCTTTGTTGTTGATGTTGATTAATTGGGTTGGATTTACATTACCTCATCTTCTTCTTCTTCTTCTTCTTCTTCTTCTATTGTTGGTTAATAATATAAAGAAAAAGAGTACTGTCACACTTTTTTTTTTTAAAATAAAGGAGGGCGACACTTTTAATTATTTATTGATAAATCATCACTTTTGGTGGAAGAATACTATGGTTACATGACAAACATTGGGAGATTATAGAAAAAAAAGACATTAAAAGCCTACCAAAAATAACACCAACAACCAACCAAAATAGGACTATAAATCCAAACAAAACTAAATAAGAAACAAATCTAAACAAGTCTAGCAAAAACAAAAATACTAAAATAAACTAAAATAAAAAAATCTAAACCAACCAAACAAAAATCGAGAGGATGAAATAATGACGAAGGGAAGTGAGGCCCAACCTATCCTTCCAAAGGATACCTTTTAGAGAACGAGGTAAAAGATGCTACTCTTTGTAGATGACATTATTTCCCATTTCTCATTTTCTAGCGAGAAAATCAGCCGCACTATTTGTAGAGACTTGAATAATTATAGTATTAACTAATAAAAGAAGAGAGGAAAAGGAAATTTAAAAGGGAGAAAAAGCAGGGTTCGTTGACGAACCCTCCAGCTTTGTCGATGAACTCCATGTTGGATTCGTCGCATGCCACGTGTCCCGTCAATGAAAGATTACCAAGAGAGATATTTTAGGGTCTGAAATACGTTGACGAAGGTCATGAGTTCGTCAATGAACTCCCTTCTTGGTATCATCAACGAAGCCAGGAATATAAGTATGCCAAAATCAGATTTTCAGCGCTTCATGCAACCTCTCTCTCTCTCTCTCTAACTTCGCCCTCTCTACCTTCTCTTTTTGATTCCAGCTCTGTTCTTTGTTGGTTCGATGATTTGAAGCCACCACGTCACTCTTGGGAAGATTTTCTTTAAATCTGCTGGAGTGGTTTGTTGGTTAGGCCAACTTGTGAACCATCCCAAATCAGGGTAAGTAGATTATTTGAGTATTTCTAGTATTACCCAGTTCATTTGAGGTCAGATTTAGTATTATATGAGAATATACTGGAGTTTTGTGAAATAAAATTAGGTTGTTATATTTTCAGGAATAAGATGTTTTGGGACCCTGCAGACAAGGGTTGAGGATCCCAGAGGATGGTATTTCAGGAACCCAGGTAAGATGATATTATGAATTATAGCTTAGGAAATGTGCATATTTGGATTTAGGGAAATATGTATGTGATGATTATTTAAGTGAATTCAGTTATTTGATTGAGAAATTATATGTGTATTATCCCAGAATGTTGAAATGATAAATGCCGTACGCGTGAAGTTGTGAATAGCATCTAGTGCTCAGATAGTCAAGTAAGGGAAATATGCTATGCTAGAAATTTTAGTATGATTATTAGTAGAAAATATATGTTTTACTAGATTATTATTATTCAGATTATGAAATATTTGTATAGCAGAAAATATAGATTTTAGAACATATGAGTTTATTTATTTAAATCGTGTGGCATGAGCTTATAACAAATTAGCACAGTATTTAAGTAGTTACAAATACCATGTTTTATAGTATATTAGCAAAAAATATCATGGGATATATATATTTTATAGAATGATGAATTTACAGTACATATACATATTAAAATTATACAGTATATTTAGAAACATTATATACAAC
Source organism: Malania oleifera (assembly GCF_029873635.1). Classification (NCBI taxonomy): domain Eukaryota; kingdom Viridiplantae; phylum Streptophyta; class Magnoliopsida; order Santalales; family Ximeniaceae; genus Malania; species Malania oleifera. The sequence goes on from NC_080428.1 coordinate 67,051,057, forward strand.
ATATGTACAATAACATATATTTTCAATAGTTTCAAAACACCATGATTTCAGAACCATAACACCTAGACTATTAGATACACAGACAGATACACAGATATATAGACATTAAATATTCAGACAGTTACTCAAATTTTCAAATCAGTTTTGTAATGTTATGGTTATTTCAAATCATGGAAAAACAGTAATATAAAAATATCAGTTACATATATAGATTCAAACCCTGATGGACTAGATTTAGTCAGCAGAGCACGGTATCGTAACTATATTTAATTCAGAGTGTAACCGTATTATTCAGATAGTATGTGGTATTCAGCAGTTGATCGTGCCTATGTTGTGGACAAGCTCCCCGTCAATTAGGGGTGAGGAGGATTTGACTTTCGGATTTCAATTGACTTATTCTGGTCGGCCAGCCAGGATAGGTTCTGCTTTCGGGACGCACGACCCTGTCATGAGGGGTTAAATCATGACTTTCAGTTATCCATCTAGGAAAATTTTTTTAGTTATTATATATATATATATATATATATATATATATATCCAAATTTACAGAAACTATAGTTATGCCTATGAATATTAGAAGTTATGTTTACATAATTTAGAAAAACAGTTTATGTTAAGCAACATATATATGAGTTATATTGTAATATTTATACGTGTTACTTAGATTCAATTATTTGTGGTGTTTTCAAATTAGTTTTATAAATATGTAAACTCACTTGTCACATACTAGTAATAACATATTTCGTCTTATTAAGTGTTGTCTCATCCTAGTGATTTAACATTTTTTAGGTTATCCAACTAGTGAGCATATTAGGCTTGCAAATAGAGGGGGCTACAGTACTGCCCTATCTATAGGGTGAGTATTTTGGGAGGTTATTTTTAAATAGCCCCTAGTTTTAGTTAAGGGTATTTTTGGGAATAGTTGTGTATGTATATTTTGGGAAATATTCTGACACTCTGGTATTGTATATATGTGGTCATGGTTGTATGTATTCTGCTTCTTGCTGCTTAGGTAGTTTATTGTGTCTTAGATTTCACGGGTTCTATCTGAACGGCGATGATAGTTTAATTTATATTAAAAGGTATTAGAGTAGTGAAATTTCACAGCATATGTTTATAAAGGAAAAAAAATGGCGTGAAAAATCAGGTCGTTACAGTTTGGTATTAGAGCCTAGGTTGCTAGGTTCTATAGATTTTAGTGTGCAGAGGAAGCAATACTAGAGTATAGGAAAGAATTTGAAGTTTTGTTATGTAGTCTGGGTATAAGATTTCTATGGTGGTTTCTGTGTTTTTCCTGAGGTGACAATCTTAGGAAAGCCACAGTAAACTATTGTCGGGTCGTGTGTCTAGGTTACAAGATTTGATTTTGAATTAAGATAGGGAGGATGGTTAATAGTAAATATGAGATTTTAGTTGGATAAAATAATTAGATCTATACGGGAGATAGAGTCCTTAAAATGTGTTATTTATCTTTTCAGGATGGACCCAGGGAGCAGTGGTACGAATGTTGGGGGTGATAGAGTAGGACCTTCCAGTATGGGAGGTGGAGATACCAAGGTGGTGTTGCGCAGCGTCACCCAATAGGTGATGACTGAGATGGCCAAGAGCTCAGGGGAGCGTAGCTGCATGATCGAGCAGTTTACGCGGATGAAGCCCCCATCTTTTGCTGGAGAAGTTGATCCGATTATAACTAAAAATTGGGTCTAGGGCATGAGGAGACATTTACTGTGCTTCCATGTACAGACGAACAGAAGGTAGTATTTGCAACGTTCAAACTGATAGGAGAGAAAAAACGCTGGTGGAGATCAGCGAGATTGATTAAGGAGCAGAAGCCGGATCTAGTGTCAGTGACGTGGAGTTGATTCAAAGAACTATTCTTCAAGCTATATTTCCATGCTATCGTTTGGAGCGCAAAGATAGTAGAGTTCATGCACTTAGTTCAGAGACAGATGACAGTATCATAGTATGCAACTCGATTTATTGAGTTGTCTCAATTTACCCCACATTTGGCACTAAATAAGGAGAAAAAGGCGAGAAAATTTGAAGAAGGTCCGATACAGAACTTGTTTGAGCAAGTGATTGGTTTCCGGGCTCAGACATTCACAGAGGTCATGGATAGGGCTGCGGTTATTGAGAGTGACATGCAGAAAGGTATTGCAGCTCAGAGTTAGAGAAAGAGGCCTGTGCATTAGGGTTTTCAAGCGGGTTCTAGTTGAGGCCTATGAAGAGGAGACCGTTATAGGGGAGGTCAGAGACAGACGATAGGACCTCGTGAGAATCAGGGTGTGCAGACTTACCCTGTGTGTTAGACGTGTGGGAGGAGACATTTGGGAGAGTGCTGAGCTGGGAGAGATGTCTGTTATCAATGTGGGAGACCTAGCCATATGGCATGAGCACGCCCAGGACCGCCGATCCAAGTCCCAGCTCCTAGACCTTATCGGGGAGGTTATTAGACACTTTGAGGAGGTCAGTAGAGGAATGTAACCCCAACGAGGGTATATGCTTTGACACCAGGAGACACTGAGGCGGCTAGAGACGTCGTTATAGGTATCTTTACCACTTTTACATATCAAGTTGATTTTTTATTTGACACAAGTGCCACCCATTCTTTTGTCTCATCGGGGTATGCTAAGTTAGCTGGGATTGAAGCACAGTTGTTAGATGTCGAGTTAGATGTAGCCATGCCGACTGGATCTACTGTGAGATGTAGGAAGGTACTTAGGAATTTTTTAGTGGCTATTCAAGGGAAAGTATTACCAGCTAATCTTTTGACAATAGACATGCAGGGGTTTGATGTAATATTGGGTATGGATTGGCTGATAGCTAATTACGCTAGTATTGACTGCCATTAGAAAGAAGTAATTTTTAGACCCTCTAGCGAACAAGAATACATATTTTTTGGTTCACATGTGCGTGCCTCACCACCGTTAGTGTCAGTTATGATGGCGAGCAGACTGCTCTTGGATGGATGTTAGTGGTTTATGACCTTTGTAAAGGAGGTGTCAAAAAATGGATCGAAACTTGACAGTACGTCGGTAGTAAGGGAATTTTTAGATGTTTTTCCAATAGAGTTACCTGGGTTGCATCCTGATCATGAGGTAGATTTTGCTATAGATTTATTTCTAGGGACAACGCCGTTCTCTAAGGCTCCTTACAATATGACTCTAACTGAATTGAGAGAATTAAAGGACCAGTTACATGATTTATTAAATAAAGGGTTTATCAGACCCAACATATCATCCTAGGGAGCACTAGTGCTATTCGTAAAGAAGAAAGAAGGGTCTATGAGGATGTGCATAGATTACAGAAAAATAAACAAGGTAACCATTAAGAACAGATATCCTCTACCCCGTATAGATGATTTATTTGATATATTTCAGGGTACGCGAGTCTATTCCAAGATCGACCTCAGATCAGGCTATCATCAGGTGAAGGTTAAAAGCAGAAGATATTTCTAAGACAACATTTCGAATATAATACGGGCACTACGATTTTTTGGTGATGCTGTTCGGGTTGATTAATGCACCAGCAATATTTATGGATTTAATGAATCAGGTGTTTCATCAATATCAAGACCAGTTCGTTTTGGTCTTCATTAATGATATACTAGTCTACTCGAAGAGTTTTGAGGAGCATGAAGCAACTTACAGCTGGTACTTCAGATGCACAGGGACAAGAATTTGTATGCTAAGTTCAGTAAATGTGAATTCTGGTTAGAGAATGTTGCATTTCTGGGGCATCTTATATCAAGGGATGAAATATCAGTGGATTCCAGTAAAATAATGGCAGTGGTAAATTGGGAAAGGCCGAGGAGTGTTTAGAAGATTAGGAGTTTCTTGAGATTGGCGGGGTATTATCGTCGGTTTGTAGATGGATTCTTAGGACTATTAATGCCTTTGATGCGACTGACCAGGAAGGATGCCAAATTTGCATGGGATGATGAATGTGAGTAGAGCTTACAGGAATTGAAACATCGGCTCATCACTGCACCAGTACTGACGATTCCATATGGAGATGATGACTATGTAATATACAGTGATGCATCTTTGAAAGGGCTTGACTTTGTGTTAATGCAGCATGGTAGGCTCGTAGCTTATGCCTCCCGATAATTGGAAGAATACGAAAAGAACTACCCTACCCATGATCTGGAATTGGCTGCAGTGGTATACACACTAAAGATTTGGTGGCATTACTTGTACGGTAAGAGATGCGAGATATTCTATGATCATAAAAGTTTAAAGTACTTCTTTATGCAAAAAGAGTTGAATATGTAGCAAAGGAGGTGGTTGTAGCTCATCAAAGACTATGACTGCACCATTAGTTACCACCCAGGTAAAGAATGTGGTGGCTGATGCACTGAGCCGTAAATCAAAGGGTACAGCACAGTTAGTAGCAGTAATTCAGCACCTAATTTAGATGGACTTTGAAAGACTCGGCGTGGAGTTAGTGGAGGATGATCCTCAGACATTTATTGCTAGTCTAGTTGTGCAACCTACGCTATATGAAAAGATTAAATCCGCTCAGGAAAATGACCCAAAATTAGCAGAGGCGATAGCCAGAGTACAGGTTGGTCATGGAGAGGAGTTCAACATTTCTGATGATGGGACTTTGAGATTTCGTTCCAGGTTGTGTGTGCCTGCAGATACGGATATCAGAAGGACAGTTCTATAGGAGGCTCACAGATCCTTGTACACGGTTCTTCTAGGTAGTACTAAAATGTATAAGGATCTGTAAGAGTATTTCTAGTGGAATGGTATGAAGAGGGAGATTGCCGAATTTGTGCAGCGGTGCTTGACGTGCCAGCAGGTTAAAGTTGAGGATTAGAGGCCGGTAAGGCAATTGTAGCCACTTTATATCCTTGAGTGAAAGTGGGACCACATATCCACCGATTTCGTCACTGGATTACCACTGACACTGCATGTTCAGAATGGCATATGGGTAGTTATTGATCGGCTGACGAAAATAACTCACTTTTTACTTATTAAAGTTAGCTACCCTATGAACAGATTGACAAAGATTTACTTTCAAGAGATTGTTCGATCCCATGGAATACCAGTATCTGTAGTCTCTGATCGGGACCCACGCTTTGCATCACAGTTTTGGAAGAACATGTAAGAGGCTTTAGGGTCTCAATTAGCATTCAACACCACTTTCCATCCTTAGACAGATGGTCAGATAGAGAGGATGATTCAGGTACTTGAGGATATGCTGCGAGCGTGTGTATTGAATTTTAGGGGTAGCTGGACCCAGTATTTGTCATTGGTTGAATTTGCCTACAATAATAGCTATCACGCCAGCATAGGTATGACACCGTACGAGGTGCTTTATGGTAGGAGGTGTCGTTCTCCTTTATAGTGGGATGAGTTAGGTGAGAGGTGAGTTTTGGGGCCAATAATAGTGCAGCAGGCGTACGATAAAGTCCGATTTATTCGAGATAGAATCAGTGTAGCATAGAGTCGGCAGAAAATTTACGCAGATACTCATCATCGGAAATTGGAATTTAAAGTGGGTGACCATGTGTTTTTAAAAATAACACTATTGAAGGGAGTCATGAGGTTTGACAAGAAGGGTAAGGTGAGCCCTAGGTTTATTGGCCCTTTTGAGATACTTGAAAAGATTGGGTCAGTTGCCTATCGGCTAGCTTTATCACCAACTCTGTCTAGAATACATGACATATTTCATGTTTCTATGTTAAGGAAATACGTCATAGATCCTTCCCATGTCATCAGTTATGTAGAATTAGAATTCAATGATACTCTAGCATATGAGGAAGCTCTAGTGCAAATCTCAAATAGAAAAAGAACAGGAATTACGCAGTAAGAAAATACCACTAGTAAAAGTCCTATGGAGGAATCACGCGGTGAAGGAAGCTTCTTGGGAGTTTGAGGAAGAAATTAGACAGAAATACCCACACCTGTTTAGTGGGATATAGTAGTGATTTGTAAGTTAAATAATGAAAGTTTTATTTTGTTTAGTACAAAGTAATGAATGTGTAATTGTAATTTAGAATATAGGATAGGTAGTATTTTGGTTTTGGGAGAATTTTTCTTTTATGAGTATATTTGTAATCTCCCAGAACTGCTTATGTAACCACGGTATTCCTTCGCCATAAGTGAGGGTTAGTAATAAAATAAGTAGTCCATTTTCTTTAAAGGATGGTGTTAATATAGATAGTGAATTTCGAGGCCGAAATTTTTATAAGGAGGGGAGAATGTAGAGACTCGAATAGTTATAGTATTAACTAATAAAGGAAGAGAGGAAAAGGAAATTTAAAAGGGAAAAAAGCAGGGTTCGTCGATGAAGTTGGAGATGGACTCCATGTTGGATTTGTCGCACGCCACGTGTCCTATCAACGAAAGATTACCAAGAGGGGTATTTCAGGGCCTAAATTCATCGACGAAGGTTACGAGTTCGTCGACGAACTCCCTTCTTGGCCTCGTCGACGAAACCAGGAATACAAGTATGCCAAAATTGGGAAAATTTCATGCAGTTCCTCTCTTTCTCTAACTTTGCCCTCTCTACCTTCTCTCTTCGATTCTAACTCTATTCTTCATCGGTTCGATGATCTGAAGCTGCCACGTCACTCCTGAGAAGATTCTCTTCAAATCTGCTGGAGTAATTTGTTAGTTAGGCCAACTTGGGAACCATCACAAAATCAGGGTAAGTAGATTATTTGAGTATTTCCAGTATTACCTAGTTCATTTGAGGTCAGATTTAGTATTATATGAGAATATACTAGGGTTTTGTGAAATAAAATTAGGATGTTATATTTTCAGGAATAGAGTGTTTTGGGACCCTGTAGATAAGGGTTGAAGACCCTAGAGGTATTTCAAGAACCCAGGTAAAATGATATATGGATTGTAGTTTAGGAAATGTGCATATTTGAATTTGGGGAAATGTATATGTGATAATCATTTAGGTGAATTCAGTTATTTGATTGGGAAATTATATGTGTATTATCCAGGATGTTGAAATGATAAATGCCGTTCGCGTGAAGTTGTGAATAGCATCTAGTGCTCAGATAGTCAAGTAAGGGAAATATTCTATGTTAGGAATTTTAGTATGATTATCAGCAGAAATTATATGTTTTACCAGATTATTATTATTCAGATTATGAAATATTTGGACCACACAACTCGATCATGTGGGGTGAATACATGATGTTATATGATTTTCCAGTTAGGGAGGTTCTTCTATGTATATATGTAGATTTATGTTAATAGAGAGATTTATTGAACCAAACCATGTTTTAAGAAGAAAGTATGTATTTTCAAATTATATATATATATATATATATATATATATATATATAGATGTGAGCACAATATTAAATGCTATTTCATTTAAAGTTAGTTAATGGATGAATTTTGTTACACTAAAACTCATTTGCCATACACTGATAATAATCTATTCCTTCTTTATTGAGAGGTGTCTCACTCCAATAATTTTAACACATTTCAGGAAATACAGGGAATCGAGCTTAACGAGCTTTGGGCTGGGGGTTAGTTATTCTAGCTTAGAGTAAGTATTTGTGAGACATTGATATGTATATAGATATGTTTTTTTCTATTTGGGATGTAGTATGAATGTTTGGAGATACATGTGTAATTATGGTGATATTAGACACTACAAAAAGCCTGGTTTTTAGTGACGAAAGTATTAGTGACAGATTGAATTTCGTCACTAAGAGTGGGTATTAGTGACTATTTTTAAGAACCGTCACTAATAGTGTAAGCAGTGACGGTTTTAGCAACTGTCACTACTACTGCACTATTAGTGACGGTTTTAAAATCGTTACTAATACTTTCATCATTAAAAACCCGTTTTCCCACTCAAACCATTTTTCGCTTAGAAATTATCCCCAAAAAATATTAGTGACGATTCTTGGGGGTATAAGTGACGAATTGAATTTGTCACTAAAAGTCACTTATTAGTGACAATTAAGTAACCTTTACTACTAACGTTTTTATTTAAAAAATATAAAAATAATTTAGTTAACAATATTAGTGACGGTTTCGCACTATCTTCCTCCATCATAAGCCTAATTCCCTGATATAATTTTGAGGTTTAAGATATTTTTCGCTACATGATTTTAAATTGAGTTATGGACATATAATGACCCCAAAAATAATATGCATGGAAGTGAAAAAAATATAAAAAATAAAAAATAAAAGAAATTATTAATTAATTAATTGAATTACTTAAATAAATAATATGATATATATATATATATATAAGGATAAAAGTAATATGTGCGTGTATAAATATATATATATATATATATAAATATATAAGTATTAAGATGCTTCTAAGAGAAGCATCCAAATTGAAATCTAATTGAAGGCCTTCCCATAACCGAATTGATGCTCTCTCTCTCCTCATAGCCTCTCTCTCTCTCTCTCTCTCTCTCTCTCTCTCTCTAAAATTATTCTCCATCCGTAAGCCAAATTGAAAAATGGATACCACCACGAGGTCCCGGCTTCAATTCTCAACAAGTTAATCGAAGTGAATTTGTCATAGGGTCATTGTAGGCACTATCTAGGGATAAGGTAACTCTCTCTCTCTCTCCTCAATTTCTCCCAAATCTTCGGCCAAATCGACGATTAGACACCACCACAAGTTCCTGACTTCGATTCTGAGCAAGTTAATCGAAGTAGATTTTTGATTTGGGGATTCTAGGCACCATTCCAAAGCTAATGTGAGGAGTACAAATTATGTATGTTGTTTAAAAAAAAAAAAAAATTAACCGATTTAATTTTAGGATTTAATTATTAAATTGTAGTATTTGATTATATTAGATTTTTTCAACATCCTTATTGTTGAATTCTCTACCTTGATCATTCCTTATGTTTGACACATTATATCATTTTTCATTTTAGAGTTTCTTACATAAATTTATTAGTAAGTTACAAGCTTCATCTTTGGAGGCTAAAAATAATACCCAAGTGAACCTAAAATAGTCATCTACTATTACAAAGGCATATTGCTTACCTCCTATGTTTTGGGTTCTAGTAGGATCAAACAAGTCTAGATGAATGAGTTCTAAGGGTCTACTAGCAGAGATATGTTTCTTCTTTTTAAAATTTATTTTAATTTGTTTTCCTAGTTGACACACATCGCAAATTTTATCCTTCATAAATTTTGACTTAGGTAATCCCTTGACCAAATTCTTTTTAGAAAATTTTGATAGCAAGTCCATGCTTGCATGATCTAGTCTTCTATGCCAAAGCCAACTGACTTCATTTATGGCAGCCAAGCATGTTACACTTTGATCAACTAGATTATCAAGGTTTATGCAATACATTATTAACCCTATAAGCTGTGAATGTGATTTCTTGTTTATTAGGATTTTTAACTAAACATTTATCTTACTTAAAGATTATGTCAAAACCTTTGTCACTAAGTTGACTTATACTTAAAAGATTATGTTTTAGTCCATCTACTAACAACACATCATCAATAGTGAGTGAGGGTTCTATGCCTATTTTATCGATTCCAATAATTTTACCTTTAACATTCTCGCCGAAGGTTACATATCCCTCATCTTTTTGTGCTAATGTAGTGAACTTGGATCTATCTCCGGTCATATGTTTTGAACATCTGCTGTCCAAGTACCACTTTTCCTTTGATGGTATTGTCCTAAAGCATACCTACAATAAAGGATTCACGGTGTTACTTTTGGAATCCAAACTTTCTTAATTTTCTTTAAATCATATCTAGTTCTATTGTTTACTTTCCATTTATTTTTAATTTTGAAATACTTCTTTTTAAGAGGACAATTAAACATGATAAGTCCCTTGTTTTTACACAAGTAGCATGTGGTATGTTCATTTATGTTAGTTGAGGATGTATTAGCATAGTGTTTTGCCTCTTTTATAAAATACCCCATGAATAATTTCTTCTTTCTTTTATTTGTGATTCCATTAAAACCGATTCCTTCTTTAGTACCATTTATTCTTTGTTGTCCAACCATCTTCTCAAAATTTTCTTTACCTTTAGTGAAGTTGTAAATAATTTTCTCTTTATCTTCAATTGTCTTTTTAAGATAAATTATTTCTAAATTTTTCTTACTTTGATCATTTACTTGTAACTTGACTAATTCTTGTGAAATATCATTTATTTTATCCATTAGATTATCAATATGTGATTCTCTTTCTTTTTCAATGGATTTAAAAGATTCTAGTTGGCTTTTAAGATTTTCATTTTGTTCCTTCAAGGCTATATTCCTTTTAGTAACTTTTATAAATCTATTGTGAAGAGCAAATAACTCAACTTGAAGTTCTTTGTATGATGACATGCTATCACTAGAGTCACTACATGAACTATCACTAGATTCATTAGATGAATAGTAGGAGTTTACCTCATCTTCGTGCGCCATGAAGCATATGTTGGCCACTTCTTGATCACTTGATTCATTTCCTGATTCACTTGAGCTTGTGTCATCCCATGTGGCTTTCATCACAGTTTTCTTCTTCTTCTTTTCCTTCTTGAGCTGAGGACAATCCAGCTTAATGTGTCATACCTTTTTGTAGTGACAACAAGTCGGTGGATCATTCCTGTTTTTGTTCTCCTTCTTACTTGTTACACCTTTTTCAGTTTTTGATCCTCTGAATTTTCTAGAGAACTTCTTGTTTCTTTTATAGAATTTTCCAAGTCTTTTAGTAATAAAGGCCAGTTCATCTTTATCTAAGTCACTTGATTCACTATCTTCATTATTTAAGCTTTCTTTTGATACTTTAATAGCTATGAATTTCTTATTCTTATTTTCAAGATTTCTTTCTTTTATAGCCATTTCATAAGTGAGTAGTGATCCTATGAGTTTGTCTAAAGATGTGGTTTTAAGGTTTCTTCCTTCAGTAATGGCTGTAGCCTTTGGTTCCCATATGGATGGAAGACCCCTAAGTATTTTTCGGATCATCTCATAGGTGAAATAAGTTTTTCCTAAAGCATTTGGGGAGTTTGTTATGTGGGTGAATCTAGTATACATACTAGTGATGGATTCATCGAGATTCATCTTGAAGGCCTCATATTCACTGGTTAGCATATCTATTCGATTATCTCTTACATATTTGGTTCCTTAGTAGGTTACTTTAAGTTTGTCTCATATTTCCTTAGCTGTCTTGCAAGTCATGACTTTATTAAATTCATTGATATCTAGTGCACAATGTAGGACATTAATTGCACTTGCATTTACTTGAAGCATTTTATGATCAAGTTCAGTTATGTCTTTTTCTTCTTTTGGGACTTGTTTTCTGTCTACCAACTTGGAAGGAATGAAGTCACCATCCGTGACAACCTTCCAAGTCTTCCAATCCATAGTTTGAAGGTAGATTCTCATACGTTGTTTCCAAAAGGTATAATTCAGTCCACAAAAGATAGGTGGTTGTGTTGAGGTTTGACCCTCTCCGAAGGGAGCTACTCCTATATTTGCCATGTAGATCTTTTTGTAACTACTATTTAGGATTTGTTACTACTTAACTCTGATACCAATTGAAACTGGAATAGTGATCCCAAGAGGAGGAGGGTGAATTGGGTTATTAAAATCTTTAAGTTCCTTTTACAAATTTTTACTTACTTGTTTAATACACACAAAAAAACTTAAGTAAACCAATCAATTCACAATTAAAACTCAAACAATCCCCAAATTAACTGAAAACTTAAACAACCAATCAATTTAAGAGTAACCAACCGAAAATACCAAACCAATCACAATTTGAAGATCTTTGTGGAATTTTAGTTTTTGCTTTTGTAAGCAGTCTTGTAAGTAAATTGGAGGCCCTGTTTTTGAATTGATTTTATTGCGTTCTCTTAATTAAGATTTCTGCAAATTAACCAACATACTCCTTTGTGGGTTTCTACAAATGGTTAATTGAAACGTACTTTCGTTAAATTAAGAGCCTTCTTTTTAATTCAACGTTTGAGCCTTACAACCTGCACTTAGCATATACACACACAATATGTGAAGTGCTGAAATTTAAAAGAATAGGGATAAAAGAACACCACGTTTTTACAAGGTTCAATTTATCCCCAGCCTACGTTTTCGCCTTTGGCCAATACCACCAAAGGATTCCACTATGAATCCTCCTTTTCGAGTGGAGCAAATCTTTTACAAAAATCCCTCTTTTTCAGGAAGAGAAACCTCTCCAAGCGATCAACCCATGCTTGGTTTAATAATCCAAATAAGCCTTGAACCGTCAAAGTATAATAAAAAAGATACAAGAATCTGTGTACAAGATAACTCTCAAAACAGAGCAAATTTGTACAAGTTAGAGCACTAAGTATACTTCAATCAAATATAAAGATAGAAAGTATGAAGCTCAAGATTAGAGATCACCCAGGGTTCTTTAGTGGTTGAGAAAACTCAGTATTAGAACCGTAGACTTATGAATCATTAGCAATTCAGATGATTTCTCCTAGATAGAGTGTGAGCAAAAAAGAGCTTTGTGAGAGATTGAGAGTTGAATGTTGTGTGATTGCTTGGTGATTTGATTTCTTGGGTTTAAATGAGTATTTATAGAATTTTTAGGGTGACTTTCCTTGTTTCCCAAGTTACTTGGAGTGTCCACCAAGTTTTTATAATGTTCATATTTGAAAAACTAATTTTTAGAATTTTTCCGTTAAAGTTCAAAATTTAAAAATCCCGTAGAGTCGGTTTGCTGGACAGGCGACTGGGTAGGTATTTTTACAGGGTCAGTTGGCTGACTAAACTTAGTTAAAAAATGTCAGTCAGCTGGATAAACCCTCATGTTAGTCGGCTGACAAATTACAGTTAAAAAGTGTCAGTCAACTGGACAGATATTCAACCGGATGTTTTTGTCAGTCAGCTGAGCCAATATAGCCTGTTTAGGTCAATTGGTTGACCAGTTTCTTTTCTAAAAAAATTTATTTTATTTTATTTTTTAATTTTTAAACCATTTTTTATTTGAAAGATTCAAATGTAATTTTTCAAAATCATTTTCCAAGATTTTTAAAAACTGGTCTCTAAGTCTATGATGCATCCTAATGAGCTTCATAATTCTAAATTATATTTGAACTGAAGTACTTACAAACGACTTTCTAAACATAAACTCTTTAAGCACTAAGTTTTCAAACTTTTTGTCCATCTCTTGAGGTTCAGCTTGACTTCAAGTCCTAATTGCCTTTAAGCTTTAAGTTTGACATGTACTACTTCTATACTCCGATAAGCTTTTATTTGATTGACTTTAATTGCTAAGCTTCCTTTCATGATAACTTTATTCAATCTTGAAACATTATCACTTAACAACACATGTTAATATATCCTTCATTTATTATCATCAAAACAAAATATAAAAGCCTAGTTAGGCCAACAATATACAAACATGTTTTATACAGAGGCTGTCATATGAGATATATACAGACATGATTTATATAGATATGATGAAATGAGATATATAAGACATGATGAGATATACACAGATACGAGGATATATATATATATATATATATATATATGCATAATCATAGTATGCTACTTTTATATTGAATTGTGAAATTGAGATTATGTTATTGTATTATTATATAAATCATATTATATGGTATAAATGGGTGTATTATACTGGTCTCTAGAAAGGTTGAGAATAATGTAGAAGTGTGAAAATGAGTTCCTACTGATGCCGATGGAGAGGTATGCTTAGTATGGAAATTATGCTGTGTAGTTTCTACGGATGCCGATGGAGATGTATGCTTAGTATGGAAATGATGTGTGATGTTCCTACTGATACTGATGGGGAGGTATGCTTAATACGGAAAGTATGTTGTGATGTTTTTACTGATACCGATGGGGAGATATGCTCAGTATGGAAATAATGTGTGATGTTCCAACTGATGCCGATGGGGAGGTATACTCAGTATAGAAATGATGTGTGATGTTCTTACTGATGCCGATGAGAAGGAATGCTCAGTATGGAAAGTAAGTAGGCGTTGAGAGTTGAAATTATGTGATCTGTTGTATTATATAAAATACCTTTATGTGGATTTACGTACATGTGGATACCCTTTGAGTTAGAACATATTCTAGAGAAATGAATGCTTTTGAATATATATATATATATATATATATATATATATATATGGTTATGAGTACATATCTACATGCTTTCTTAGTTGAAATAATGATTTAAAGAATGCGTTTTGATATACCAAACTCATGTTATCACGTACTGTCAATAATTTATTCTGTCTTACTGAGAGGTGTCTCGCTCCTATAAATTTAACATTTCAGGAAATACTAGGAATCAAGCCTAAGGAGCTCCAGGGAAGGATTAGTTGATTTTTTGTTTAAAGTAAGTATTGGTGAGAACTGATGTGTGTGTAGTAACATTTGAAACACCTAGTATTGTGTTAAAGTCTGGTTTTGTAGAGTTATTTATGTATTATGATGATATTAGCACTCTAGTATTGTGTTTGGGATTAGATGTGTATATGTTTGTTTTCGCTGTTTGGTATATTATAAGTAATGGGCAGGTCACCCCGGTACCCCACTTCGAATCGAGTCATGTTGATATATGGTATTAGAGATGTAGATTGATTATTGTAGTTTATCGTATTGAAAGGAAAAAAAATGGTAGAAAGATCGGCTCGTAATAGTTTGGTATCAAAGCAAAGGAGTAGTTTCCTCCCGATCCTTAGGAACTCTCGTTTATGAATGATTGTGGTAAAGTAAGACTCTCCGTCCAAGGGTTTGCTGAATTGAGGGACGACGATATGTAACACCTCAATCTCAATGAGTGCTTTGATAGGTACCTGTTGTTGCCACGAGCTCAAGACCCACTAGGTTAAGTGATAACGCCCGAAATGGGGACGTTATAGGACAGGTGTACCCGGTACTCCTTTTGGGTTTGGGTTGTTACCGATGTGGTATCAGAGATATTATGTGATTATATGTATTATCGTTATTATGTTGTGAGAATTTTTGGGGCGTTACAATCCTAAACTTAAGAAAAATAAAAAATCATATCAAAAGGATAATAAGAATGAAAATTCTTTCATTGTTGTCGGAGTAGTAGAAAATAAATTTTTAGATGCTGAATGTGTTCTTTCAATTACCGTTGTTGATTCTAGCTTAGAAAATGAGTGGATTCTTGATTTGGGTTGTTCCTATCATATGTGTCCCAATAAAGAATGGTTTACTACATATCAACCTATTAATAGTGGTATTGTTTTAATGGGTAATAATATTGTGACACCACGATTTTTCGTACTAGTTTTTTTTCTTATTCCATATAAACCATGCATACCGGCCATGTCAACTACTGATACCCTAATATATAACCCGACCCGTAAATGGGTACCGAGTATACACCATGCACATATATATAATCCTAATAGCGGAAGTCATTTCATATTTATATATACATCCCACAACGAATACACATACCAAAGTACAAAACCATCCATAGATACAAGTCTAATACAAAACCTCTAGGGAAACCAAACCTACCTAGCTCAAAATACTCACCCTAGCTACTCAGGGTATCTGCTCCCCTCTATCTCGGAGCTCTATCACTGGGTCTATCTCGGTTTCCTGAAATATTTAAATGATTGGGTGAGACACATCTCAGTAAGACGGAATAAATTATTTATAGTGTGTGGCTATATGAGATTCATTATATCATAACATATAAGCATACCAGTGTTAGTATTTTCTTAGAAAATATACCATTCCATATTTACTGTCATATAGATGTGCAAAATAAGCTTTCAAAAACCTTTTGTTTCCATTTCAAAAATCATTCAGTATAACCCAAATTTACCAGCGAAGTTTCTCAGCGTAGGGAAGCTTACCCGCCCATACAAGCAGCTTCCCTATGCCTTGATATCATTTGCAACCTAACCCGAATAATTTGAGTGCAGTTACAACTGATACTTATCAGAGCACTTACCTTACTCAGTAAGCCTTCAAGCGATGTGTTTTACTTTACTTTAATTATTTATTAACTCATGCTATTCATTTCTCATTTCATTATTGTTCCCATTTTCATGTTCATTTCCATTCTCATTTCATTTCCCTTTTTCCATTTTCATTTTTCATTCCCTTTTCATTTCCATTTCCATATCTAGCTCATGAGTACCACCATATTGAAGTATCCGTGTTTGTACTCATGGCTGCCGTGAGGATCTCGCTCCACGTCATGCTTCCCCCCGTGAATAGGGTTGTGCGGCTCGAATGCTAGACCTAATCGCGACTGGACCTAATCGTGGCTGGCCAACCCATTAGATCAAATGTCATCACATATCTCATGTCTGTAGTACGAATGGCTGGCCAAAGCCCTTATTCGGACTCAAGGGGGGGGGGGGGGGCACAACAACTTTACTATACGTCTTAATCCACTGTCACGCCACACGCTCCATGAACTCGTGTGGTTGCACTACTCCACTAGCAATGGTACCGTGCTCTCAATATCATAATCCATCATTAGGGTTTCCATATTCATCCATCATGGTTTTCACTGCCACATACCAAAAATCATTATGTGGTATTGGCATTTCATCCATCACATGTTTGTATTCCCCGTGTGGAATTCCACATTTCGTTTCTCACAATTTAATATTCATATTGTAGAATTAACGTGCAATATTCACATTTCACATATTTACATTTCCCACAATCATACTTCATATTTTCATATTGCAGAATTAACATTACAATATTTCCATTTCCCATATTCACATTTCCTATCATCATGTTTCACATGTTCACATTCCTCATATTCATATTGCAGAATTTTGCATTGCAATATACACATTTCAAAATCAGTATTCTCAACACATTTTATCATATAAACATCTCTTTTCACAAATATTCATTATTTCTCAAAATAAATTTACATATTTCACATTTCCTTATTTTCCCAGAAAATACATTTCCTGCATATTTCACTTTCATCATTTTCCCATAATTCAATTCCCATATCATAACACATTTCAATATCACGTATTTCGCAGGGTAATTCATTTAACCCAGTTAAACATTTTCCAACATAATTCATATGCCACACAAATTTCATCTGATATTTGTATCATAAATAAATTTTAAGTAAAATATCATATACCATTTCACATATTTCTCAACCCATAATTTACGTAAAAATATAGCTATAATTTATTCCCCTTACCTGACTTACTGAGATGCTCGCAATTTTCTCCAAACCTACACCCACGGTGTTCCTAACTCAACACCTTGAAATTTATATTTTTCCAAATAAAACTTTAATATTATTCCATCTACTACGCTTTCCTCAGTTCAAAAATACCAAATACCTTATAAAATTTAAAATAATCAACTTACTCAGATTTTGGGATGGTGCCCAAGTTAGCTTAACCAACGAACTACTCTATCAGACTTGAAGAGAATCTTCCTAGGAGTAGCGTGGCGGCTTCCAATTGTCGAATCGGCGAAAAGAGAAGCCAAAAATCTAGAAAGAAGGTAGAGGAGACGATTTTAGAGAGAGAGAGAAAATGGTTGCATGAAAATTTCATTGAAATCTTGATGTTGGTGTATTTATAAAATGCGGATTTGTCGACGAGACACGTCACCTCATCGACGAGTCCATGAAGGAAGTTCATCGACGAATTCATAACCTTTGTCGATGAAATTCATGCTCTGCTAAACCCCTCTCGATAAGTTCTCGTCGACGAGCCCAAGAAGGCTACTCGTCGACGAGCGCTCTGTGTTCGTCGATGAGACCCTGCTGAGTCCATTTTAGAAAAATCTTTTTCTCTCCTTTTTTTTATTTACTTAATTTCTATAATTCTTCGAGTCTCTACATTCTTCCCTTGTTATAAAATTTTGTCCTCGAAATTTATTATCTGTATTGAACACCATCCTCTGAGGAAAAATCAGCTACTTATTTTATTACTTACCCTCACTTGTGGCGGAGGAATACCATGGTTACAAAGGGGTTCCGGGAGATTACAACCATTGAAAACCCATTCTTCCCAAAACCATTAAATCTAAACACTACCTAACCTATATTATACAAATTAAATTACATACCTTAACCATGATTCCCATCGAACAGGTGTGGATATCTCTGGTGCATATGCTCCTCTAATTCCTAAGAAGCTTCCTCTACCGCATGGTTTCACCACGGAACTTTTACCAACGGTTTACTTTTCGTACGCAACTCTTGTTCTTTCCAATTCAAAAGTTGCACTGGCGCTTCTTCATAAGACAAAGCATCACTTAGCCCCTGTACCTCATATCTAATCATACAAGGGGGGATCTGGGACATATTTTCTCAGCATGGATACATGAAATACGTCATGAATTCTTGATAAAACTGGCGATAAAGCTAACTTCTAGGCAACTGGACCCATTCTCTCTAGAATCTCAAATGGCCCAATATACCTAGGGCTCAATTTACCCTTCCTCCTGAATCTCATAACACCTTTTAACGGTGCCACTTTTAAAAACACATGATCCCTGGTGTCAAACTTTAACTCTCGTCGGCAAGTATCAGCATAACTCTTCTGTCGGCTCTGCGCTGCACTGATTCTATCTCTGATGAGTCTAACTTTATCCTGAGTTTGATGTATCAGCTCTGGCTCCAATATCTGTCTCTCGCCAATATCATCCTAATATAACGGGGATTGGCACCTTCTGCCATATAATGCCTTAAATGGTGCCATCCCAATGCTGGCTTGATAGCTGTTATTATACGCAAACTTGACTAACGGTATAAATCGTAACCAACAACCTCCAAAATCTAGCACACATGCACATAGCATATCCTCCAATATCATCCTCTCCATTTGTCCATCTGTTTGAGGATGGAATGCTGTGCTGAATGACAACTGGGAACCCATGGCCTCTTGTAAACTCCTCTAGAAATGGGATGTGAACCATGGGTCTCGGTCTGAAACTATGGACACAGGCACGCCATGCATTCTCACTATATCTTGAATATATAACTTTGGCAACCGGTTTAAGAAGTAGTTAACTCTAATAGGTAGAAAATGGGTAGTGTTCGTAAGTCGATCCATCATTACCCAAAAAGCATCCTATCCATGAAGCACCAGCGATAACCCAGTGACAAAATCCATCACTATATGCTCCCACTTCCACTCAGGAATATACAACGGTTGCAATGACCCCACTAGTCTTTGATGCTCAGTTTTAACCTATTGACATGTCGAACACTGTTCTACAAACTCGACAATCTCTATTTCATTCTGCTCCACCAAAACAAATCCCAAAGATCCTTATACATTTTAGTACTACCAGGATGTACTGTATACAAGGATCGGTGCACTTCATCCAAAATCACTTTCTTAATCTCAAGATCGGTAGATACACATAACCTGGTACGGAACCTCAAGGCCCCATCATCTGAGATACTGAAATCTTCCTCTAAACCATCCTGTAGTTTCTCTATCAGCTCTACCAGTTTTACATCACTCCTCTGTGTTGCTTTTATTCTTTCCTATAGAGTCAGTTGTAACACCAGGTTGGCAATAAATGCCCGATGATCATCCTCTACGAGTTCTATCCCTAGTCTCTCCAAATCCATCTAAATTGAATGTTGGATCTCCACTATAGATACTGTGGCACCCACTGATTTCCGACTTAAGGCATCAGCCACCACATTAGCCTTCCCCGGGTGGTAACTGATGGTGCAAACGTAATCCTTTTGTCAGATCTAACCATCTCCTTTGCCTCATGTTCAATTCTTTCTACGTGAAAAAGTATTTCAAACTCTTGTGGTCAGTAAAAATTTAACACCTACCCCTATTAAGATAATGCTGCCAAATTTTTAGTGCGTACACTAACGCTGCCAGCTCCAAATCATGGGTAGGGTAATTTTTCTCATATTCTTTCAACTGACGTAAGGCATATGCTATAACTACCCCTGTTGCATTAGAACACAACCAAGTCCTTTATGCGATGCATCATTGTAAATCACGAATCCATCCTCACCTAAAAGAATCATCAACACTGGTGTAGTAATGAGCCGCTGCTTAAGCTCTTGGAAGCTTTGCTCACATTCATCTGATCATTCAAACTTTACCCCTTTCCTGGTTAACCTCGTCAGTGGACTGGACAATTTAGAGAAACCCTCAACAAACTTGAGATAGTATCGAGCAAGACCTAGGAAACTTCTAATTTCTTGCACATTTTTTGGTCATACCCAATCTACTATCGCCTCAATCTTACTCGGGTTTATTGAGATACCACCCCTGGAGATCACATGTCCAAGGAAGGTAACTTGCTTTAGTTAGAATTTGCACTTTTTAAATTTCACAAACAATTTCTTTTCCCTCAGTATCTGAAGTAATATCCTCAGATGTTCCTCATGCTCCTCTAGGTTCTTTGAATATACTAGCATATCATCGATAAATACTACCACGAACTGATCCAGATACTGGTGAAATACCCTGTTCATCAAATCCATAAACACTGTAGGAGCATTTGTTAACCCAAACGGCATAACCAAGAATTCGTAATGGCCATACCGAGTCCTGAACGCCATTTTAGAAACATCTTCTGCTTTGACTTTTACTTGATGATACCCAAATCGTAAATCTATCTTAGAGAAAACCTGTGTCTCCTGTAGCTGATCAAACAAATTGACGATGCGCGAAAGCGGGTATTTATTCTTGACAGTCACTTTATTAATTTCATGGTAGTCGATGCACATTCTTATCGACCCATATTTCTTCTTCACAAACAATACCGGCGCTCCACAGAGCGACACACTAGGCCGAATAAATCCCTTATCCAATAGTTCTTGCAATTGATCTTTCAATTCTTTTAATTCTGCCGATGCAATTCTGTACGGAGCTTTCAAAATCAGCTCTCTGTCCCCGGTACTAAATCAATAGAAAAATCTACGTCACGATCAGGAGGTAGTTTCGGCAAATCCTCAGGAAAGACATTAGGAAAATCCCTCACTATCGGGATATCCTCCATCGTTAACTCACCCTCTGGTACCGCCTTTACACAGGCCACAAAACCTTGACAACCATCTAACAATCGCCTCACCTGAGTGACGGATAACAACTGTGGTGGAGTACGCACACAAGACCCCACAAACCGATACTCCTGTCCCCCTAGAGGTCTGAACACTACCTCCCTCTGATGACAATCTATACTGGCATAGTGAGCAGCTAGCCAGTCCTTACCCAGTATCACCTCGAAACCATGCATATCCAAGACAACTAGATCAGCCATTAAAATCCTCCCTTAAATACACACTGGACAATCGCTAAGTACTTTATCACCTATCCCCACAGTCCCTATTGGCGTAACCACTGACAAATTGACACCTAATTCCTGTGTTTCTAACCCATAAAATTTAACATACTCCTGGGCGATAAAAGAATGCGTCACCCTTGAATCAAATAAAACAGTAGCTGTAAATGACAGAATTGAAACTGTACTTGTCACAACATCTCCTATAGTTTCTACATCCCCCGGTGTCAATGTGTAGACTCGAGTTGGGGCAATATTCCTCTACTGTCTACCACGAGGTGCCTGATGACCTCCTCTGTATGGTCTTAGAGTAGGCACTGTCGCCCACGGTGCATGACAATCCCTCGCTATATGTCCCGACTGATAACACTGATAGCAAACCGTCTCCCTAAGTAGGTATTCATCCGAGTGTCTCCTATAACATGTAGGACAAGGAGGGGGCACCTGATCACCCTGTATAGCTTGATCTTTCACTATCTGTCTTCATCCACTTCTACTGTCCTGCCTCCTCCATGGCCCTCGACTAGACCCTTCCTGAACATCTGAAGACGCAGGCATCTTTCCATGACCCTACACTACGATGCCTCTTTAAAGGCCAACCTCAATCACGACAGCCCTATCTACCACCTGTACAAATGTCTGAGCCCAAAATCCTATAACCTGCTCAAATAGATTTTGCCTTAGACCCTCCTCAAATTTTGTCTCCTTACTCTCCTCATCAGGTAATAGATATAAAGCAAACTAAGACAACTCGACAAACCTCGCTGCATATTGCTATGTTGTCATTGGTCCCTACGTCAGATGCAGAAACTCTGCCACCTTTGCACTTCTAACAGTAGCGGGAAAGTACCCCTCGAAAAACATCTCCTTAAAGCGGTTCAACGTCACCACTATAGGGTCCAGTCTCTGCTCCTCCAACAACCTCGCTGATATCCACCAGTGCTTTGTCTCCCTTGTTAGCTTAAACGTCATACATAGAAATTTTTGCTTATCTGTACATGGCAACACTGCCAGCATATCCTCTATGTCCTAGAGCTAGTTCTCAGCTACCAGTGGGTTAGCTCCTCCACAAAATGACGAGGGTCTCATCCGCGTGAACTGTTCAATCGTACAGCTCTGCACCCCCTTAACCTCTAGTCATATTAGCCATCACCTGTTGGGTGACACCACATAGCACAACATCTGGGTCTCTTCCACCCATATTGGATGACCCTACATCATCACCTCCAGCCTGTGCACTACTTCTCTCTGGATCCATCCTACAAGGGATATAAAACCATTTTAGAACTCTATCATCATAACTCACTATCACACCCAGCATACCAAAGTCCACAAATTATTCCACTATACACATTTCTCTATCCCCATTTAAGATTCAATCCTACCACATAGAAACACGATCCGGTGATAGTATCTATGGTTTTCCAGAAGTCGTCACCCCAGGAAAAACACAGAAATAACCACACAGCTCCTGCCTCCAGGTCATAGGACAAAATCCCAAATTCTAATTTCATCCTCTAACAATCATCTGACCCATATTTCATCAATATCCATTCCTATACTCTGGTATTATATTCCACTGTTTATTAATGTTTGTAGAACCTAACAAACCTAGGCTCTGATACCAACCTGTGACGCCCTGATTTTTCGTACCATTTTTTTTCCATATAAACCACACATATCGGCCACGTCAACCACTGATAGCATAATACATAACCCAACCCGCAAATGGGTACCAGGTATACATCATACATATATATATATATATATATATATATATATATATATATATAATCCTAACAGAGGAAGTCATTTCATATTTATATATATATCCCACAACGAATACATATACCAGAGTACAAAACCATCCATAGATACAAGTCTAATAAAAAACCTTTAGGGAAACAAACCTCCCTAACTCAAAATATTCACCCTAGCTACTCAGGGTATCTGCTCCCCTTTATCTTGGAGCTCTATCATCGGGTCTATCTCGGTTTCCTGAAATATTTAAATGATTGGGTGAGACACATCTCAGTAAGATGGAATAAATTATCTATAGTATGTGGTAAAATGAGATTCATTATATCATAACATATGAGCATACCAGTGTTAGTATTTTCTGAGAAAATATACCATTCCACATTTACTGTCATATAGATATGCAAAATAAGCTTCAAAAAGCTTTTATTTCCTTTTCTAAAATCTTTCAATATAACCCAAATTTACTACTGAAGTTCCTCAGAATAAGGAAGTTTACCTGCCCATTTAAGCAGCTTCCCTATGCCTTGATATCGTTTGCAGCTTAGCCCAAATAACTCGAGTTCAGCTACAACTGATACTTATCAGAGCACTCATCTTACTTAGTAAGCCCTTAGGCGGTGTGTTTTACTTTGCTTTAATTATTTATTAACTCATACTATTCATTTCTCATTTCATTATTGTTCCCATTTTCACGTTCATTTCCATTCTCATTTCATTTCCCTTTTCCCATTTTCATTTTTCATTACTTTTTCATTTCCATTTCCACCTCTAGCTCATGAGTGCCACCATATTGAAGTATCCGTGTATGTACTCATGACTGCCCCGAGGATCTCGCTCCACGTCATGCTTCCCCCTATGAATAGGGTTGTGTGGCCCAAAGGCTGGACCTAATCGCGACTGGATCTAATTGCGGTTGGCCGACCCGGTTAGGTCAAATATCATCACATATCTCATGTCTGTAGTACGAATGGCTGGACAAAGCACTGACTCAGTCTACTGTCACGCCACACGCTCCACGAGCTCGTGTGGTTGCACTGCTCCACTAGCAATGATACTGTGCTCTCAATATCATAACCCATCATTAGGGTTTCCAGATTCATCCATCAGGGTTTTCACTGCCACATACCAACAATCATTATGTGGTATTGGCATTTCTACCATCACATGTCTATATTCCCCGTGTGAAATTCCACATTTCATTTATCACAATTTAATATTCATATTGTAGAATTAACGTGCAATATTCACATTTCACATATTTACATTTCCCACAATCATACTTTATATTTTTATATTGCAGAATTAACATTGCAATATTTTCATTTCCTATATTCACATTTCTTATCATCATGTTTCACATGTTCACATTCCTCATATTCATATTGTAGAATTTTGCATTGCAATAAATACATTTCAAAATCAGTATTCTCAACGCATTTTATCATATAAACATCTCTTTTCACAAATATTCAGTATTTCTCAAAACACATTCACATAATTCACATTTCCCCATTTTCCTGGAAAATACATTTCTTGCATATTTCACTTTCATCATTTCCCCACAATTCAATTCCCATATCATAACACATTTCAATATCACGCATTTCGCAGGGTAATTCATTTAACCCAGTTAAACATTTCCCAACATAATTCATATGCTACACAAATTTCATTTGATATTTGTATCATAAATAAATTTCAGGTAAAATATCATATACTATTTCACATATTTCTCAACCCATAATTTACGTAAAAATACTGCTATAATTTTCCCCCTTACCTGGCTTACTGAGATGTTCGCAATTTAATCCAAGCCTATACCCACGGTGTTCCCAGTTCAACATCCTAAAATTTACATTTTACTAAACAAAACTTCAATATTATTCCATCTACTACACTTTCCTCAGTCTAGAAATATCAAATACCTTATAAAACTTAAAATAACCAACTTACCTAGATTTTAGAATGGTGCCCAAGTTAGCCTAACCAACGAACTACTTTAGTAGACTTAAAGAGAATCTTCCCAAGTAGCATGGTGGCTTCCGATCATCGAACCGGTGAAGAACGAAGCCAAAAATCTAGAGAGAAGGCAGAGGAGACGATTTTAGAGAGAGAAAGAGAGAAAATGACTGAATGAAAATTTCGCTGAAATCCCAAGTTGGTGTATTTATAAAATGCGGATTCTTTGACGAGACACGTCACCTAATTGACGAGTCCATGAAGGAAGTTCTTTGATGAATTCGTAACCCTTGTTGACGAAATTCAGTCTCTACTAAACCCCTGCCAGTAAGTTCTCATCGATGAGACACGAGTTCAAGTCAACGAGCCCAAGAAGGTTGCTATTTGATAAGCGCTTTGCGTTTGTCGACGAAACCCTACTAAGTCCCTTTTGGAAAAATATTTTTTTCTCCTTTCTTTTATTTACTCAATTTCTATAATTCTTAGGGTCTCTACAATTATGGCATGTAAAGCTTTTGGAATATGTACAATTCAAATTAAGATGTTTGACGATGTTGAATGAACTTTGACAGATGTTCCGCATGTTCCGAAGCTGAAGAAGAATTTGATTTCTTTAGGTACTCTTGATGCTATTGGCTATAAGTTTTCAGTTCAAGGTGAAGTATTGAGAGTTTCGAAAGGTGTACTAATTGTGATGAAAGGAAATAGAAGAATTGATCTTTATTTTTTGTAGGGTGATACAATTTATGGCTTTGCTTTAGTTTCTTCATCAGTTGACTGACATTCAAACACTACTCCGTTGTGACATATGCGCTTGGGTCATATGACCAAGAGGGGCATGACCGAATTGAGTAAACCTAGTTTACTTTGTGGACAAAAGACAAGTAAACTTGACTTTTGTGAAAATTGTGTTTTTGGTAAACATAAGAGAATTGAATTCGGTACTGCAGTGCATAGGACCAAAGAAATCATGGATTATATCAATTCTAATCTTTGGGGTCCTTCACAAGTTCCCTCTCTCAGTGGTTCTCAGTATTTTCTGACTTTGATTGATGATTTTACCCAAAAAATCCAGATTTATACCTTGAAGAATAAAAATGATATGTTCGAAAAATTTAAGGAGTGAAAGGTTATGATAGAAAATCCAACTGATAAAAAGGTGAAATGTTTACGGATTGATAATGGTTTAAAATTCCGTTTAAAAGAATTTATTGAGTTTTGCAAGAACAAAGGAATTGCTTGACACCGTACGGTCAAGGGTACTCCACAGCAAAATGAAGTTGCAAAACACATGAACATAACTCTTTTGAAGAGAGCACGTTGTATGCTCTTTAATGAACATCTTCCAAAGAAATTTTGGGCTGAAGCAGTTAACACAACTTGTTATTTAGTAAACAAGTCTCCATTGACTGCTATTAAGTGTAAGAGACATGAGGAGGTATGGACAGGTAAACCTGCTGATTATTATTATTTAAGAATTTTTAATTGTCTAGCCTATGCTCATGTTAATGAAGGGAAACTAGAGCCTAGAGCCAAGAAATGCATCTTTCTTGGGTACAAACAGAGGGTGAAAGGATACAGGTTGTAGTGGCTTGATCCTAAGTCACCCAAGTTTCTAATCAGTAGGGATGCCACTTTTGACGAATCTTTTATGCTTCACCAGAAAAAGGATTCATATGATACATTTTGTAGTGAAAGTGACACACGTTGAGTGGGGTTATAGTTTGGTGCTTCAAATATGATGCTTGAAGCATCGAAAGATCAGCCTAGTGAGGAGGAGGAGGTGCAACATGAGGAAGCATCACCCCCGCAACAAGACAATATTGCTATTTAGAGGCAACACAGGCAGATTAAGCCACCCCAAATGTAATGCCCCAATCTAGGTTTGCCAAGGAGCACTGCGTCTCTCCTCCTCCACCTGGACTAGATAACAAGGGGGGCCTTATCGAACTAATGACTGGTCCCACAAACCAACACGTATCCTTTTCAATGTGTTTTGTCCTCACTCACACACTTCCTAAGAAAACTTCTCAGAAGGTCACCCATCCCAAGATTACTCCAAGGCAAGCACGCTTAACCATAGAGTTCTTATGGGAAGGGTCCCGAAAAGAAAGGTGCACCTTGTTGATATGAGTAATAACATCTAATCCTTTTAAGCCTTTATTCCATGGGGTATTACATTCTCCCCCACTTATAAAGCACAACGTTCTTGTTGCAAACCCACATTTTTAAACTCAGGCGAAGTGAATCTCATCATACTTCTGGCTGGGTAATTGCTTTGATACCATTTTGTAACGCCTCAATCTGGGTCTGCCAATGAGTACTGCATCTCTCCTCCTCCACCTAGACCAGACAACAGGGGGCTTTATCAGATTAATGACTAACCCCATAGACCAACATGTGTCCTTTTCAGTGTGCTTTGTCCTCACTCACACACTTCCTGAGAAAACTTCTCAGAAGGTCACCCATCCCAAGATTATTCCAAGGCAAGCACGCTTAACCGTAGAGTTCTAATGGGAAGGCTCTCAAAAAGAAAGGTGAATCTTGTTGATATGGGTAGTAATATCTAATCCTTTTTAACCTTTCTTCTACGGGGTATCACACCAAAGTTATGCTTATACAGATTTTGTTGCTTATGTTTTGTCTATGACAAAATTCATCAAAGAGGATGAGCCTTCCACGTATTGTGCTGCCATTATAAGAAAAAAATATGCTAAATGGACTGTTGCTATGACTAAAGAGATTAAGTCTCTTCATCGAAATCAGACACGGGAGCTTGTTAAATCACCAAAGATCCAAAAGTTTATTGGTTGCAAATGGGTTTTTAAAATAAAAAAATGAATTCTTAAAGTTGAGGATGCTAGGTACAAGGCACGTTTCATAGCAAAAGGCTAGAGTCAAAGGGAAGGTGTAGACTTCAATGAAGTTTTCTCACCTGTGGTAAAACATACTTCAATTCGTATTTTACTTGCTATAGTTGCCTTGTATGATTTAGAGTTTCAACAGCTTGATGTAAAAACTGCTTTTCTTCATGATGAGCTTGACAAACAGATTTACATGTATCAGCCTAAAGGTTTTGTTGTCCAAGGAAAAGAAGATCATTTTTTCTTTTTAAAAAAAAATCATTGTATGGGTTAAAACAATATCCAAGGTAGTGGTATAAGCGGTTGGACTCGTTTATGATTGATCATGGTTATTGTAGAAGTAACTATGATAGTTTTTTTTTTGTGTATTTCAAGAAGCTTTTTGATGATTTATTCATATATTTATTGTTATATGTTGATGATATGTTAATTGCTGCTAATAACATGTCAAAAATTTCTAAGTTGAAATATCAACTCAACTTTGAGTGTTAGATGAAAGACTTAAGTGCAGCTTGGAAAATTTTAGGCATGGAAATTTACCGTAAGTGTCAAACTGGAAAACTTTGTTTATCTTAGAAAAATTATATTGAGAAAGTGTTTGATCGATTTGGGATGGAAACTTCCAAGCCGTTTTGTACACCACTTGCTACGCATTTTTGCTTATCAGCAGAGTTGTCACCATATACCAATGAGGAGAAGGAGCATATGTCACGTGTTCCTTGTACAAGTTGTAGTGATAAAAATAAAAATAAAAATAAAAAAATAATTAAATATTAATATGTTGATATATATAAGGGTATATGTATATACTAATAAGGGATATATATGTATGTGTTTAATTATATATCTATATATATATATATATATATATAATATTAATATAGTATTATAATACTTATATAAGGAATGTATCCTTCAGGATTAAATTTGGATTTGAGATTCCTGATATTGCAAGCCCCTCCAGCACCGTCCCACTCTCTTACCATCTCTATCCTCTATTTCTCTCCTCAAACCCGCTTTCTCTCTCTAAGATTCCTTTGCGTTTCTTGGTCAAATCGAAAAATGAACACCACTACGGGGTCATAGTTTTGATTCTCATCATTTTAATTGGAGTAGATTCATGGTTTGGTGATCCTAGGCACCACTCCAAAGTTAGCGTAAGGAAGATAAATTAAATCAGTTGTTTTTTGAATTTAATCGGTTATTGGGAGTATGTGGGCCTAGGAATGTTAATATGGTTATCATCCCGGGGTTGAACTGATTAAACTAGGGTATGTGAATACAAGGATTTGTGCGAACGCCGCATGCACCGCTTTAGGATCCCTGTATGCATTTCTCCAGGAATTAGTATGTCAAGTATTTTTAGAAAATATACTAGTTAAAATGTAGTATTTGATTATAGAAATTATATGTATGATTTTCTGGATAATCAAGCATATAGATATGATGTTTATAAATTAATGTGTATTTTTGGGAAATCAGGTGTTTGAGTTGAGTAAACCCTAGAAGTTGATTTAATATTATTTTTCAGCAAAATATGTTTCTCCTAGGCATATAGTATACTATAGAGTAATACTCACTTGTGTGACATGAGTATGAATATTTCACAGTATATATATAAGTAGGCCAGATTATTTTATGATTACATAGAACAAGTACAGTTTGATATTGATTTTTCAGAAAAGATTATAAACATTGCAGAAAATATGATATTGTTCAGTATAATTGTAATGACCCAAAATTTCTATCAATTTTTTTTTTCATTATTTGTTATGCTATAACACATAATCTCTGATACCCTGTAAATAAACATCTGTCATCATCATCACGACCTAGAGTAGGCATCGTGGTAACACGTGTAATCCCTATATTCTACCTATGTAGCGAAAAACATAAAATTCAATACATAACTCAAAATATACAATATCAGAGTTCTATGGACCCACCTGTATATACATACACACATATACATCATTTTTAAAAATCCCAAAATACTGTGGCCTCTACTATCCAGCCCAAGACTCACCCTAAAAATATGTCGACTAAGCGGCCTCGTCTACCTCTGAGCTAGCCTCGCACGCCCTTCTGGATTACCTGAAATATTTATAATACTGGGGTGTGACACCTCTCAGTGAGGAGACACATGTTATTACCAATACGTGACATATGAGTTTATTTACAACATATCCTTTAATTGAGACTATAAACAATATATCATGTAAAAATATCTATATAATAACTCATGCTCATGTCATTTAAAATATGAAAATTTTTGAGTTATCTATTCGAACATACTTCTAACTGTATTAGGTAATCTTTTTTTTCTATGTGCACTATATATGTAACGACCTGCTATTTATTCAATATTTTTTTCCCTCAAAATAATAAATGTCATCTATCTGAAGTACTATTGGTAAACTCTGGCTCCAGGGAGTGCTGAGAATAATTCTGTATATCATATGCATCTAAGCAGCGGTAACTGAAAAACTGTATACTATCTTATACACAATACCAGAAAACTATAATGTTCTGAAATATATTTACAATACAAAATACTCAGTGACGTCACTATAATTTGAAAACTATCCCAAAACATTGTTATCTCAAAAATACTTACCCTTCCCACAAGGGCAGCTTAAGTTAACCTCTACCCGCGAGCCTAATCCGCTCGCCTAACTGGATCTCCTGAAAAATGATAAGTCACTGAAATGAGACAATGCTTAGTAAGTGGAAATATACTATTACCAATGTGACGGCTGAGTTAATCATTGAAAATACTAAAATAGTATTGTAATCTGAGAAAACTGGTAAATTGTACAGAATATATATATATCTATCATGTAATTTTTAAAATATAATTGTGTATCTGAGTTTGCTATCTGAAGGCACTGCTAATATAATAGTATAAATTGCTTCTATGTGATATATCTGTACATAGGAACTTCTGCTATACCCTGGGATTTGTATATCATGATATATCTCCTCATGATAGGATTGTGCGGCCCGTAAGCTGGACTTACTCTTATCAGCCCTCCAGGTAAGTCAATCTCTATCATTCACCAATCTGTAATGATCTATGAAGATTCTAGCCCACTGCAATCACTTCGGGCTATCTCAAACCTCTGTCATCATCTAACCGGCTACCTCAACCCAGCATGCTGGGGAGACTGCAAATCTCTCCTAGCACGGTTTGATGGAATCCACATGCTATCCGAGTTATGTGGTTGCACGTATCTGAAACTAGCAACGATACCATGCTCTACTGTAAATATATCTGTCTGTAATTTTCACAAGGATCTGATATCATGTAATACTATATACATATATAAATATATAATCATCTTGTTGCTTTTAACATGATTTAAAAAACAACCATAACACTGTAATTCTGAACTGTATTATCTGAGATATCTAACTGAAATATATATATATATATATTATTTGTCTGTAACATCTGTGTTTTCTGTCTATACTATCTATAATACCTGTTTAAAATATATGTATATAATATCTGTAGACTCTGTAGAAAATATTTGTATACTCTGTATATAATATCTGTAATCTCTGTATATAATATCTATAATCTCTGAATAATCTGCTATAGCATCTTGATCCTATCATTGTATAATTTGTCTGAATAAATTGTCTGAGTGTTATGGTTTAGAAATCATGTTTTTCTCTGGGAAAAACTGTAAGTCTCATTCATTGCTAATAATCTAAAATATTTGAATATATGTAATACTGTAAAAATCTATATATATTGTACTGTAATAAACTCATGCCACACATTTGAATAAACACAATCTCGTACTCAATTTCTGTAATTCTGCTATAAAGATAATATTCATAATTCTCTGAAAAAATAATATGATCTGCATGCTTATAAATACACATTCATAATATTCTATATACATATTAAAACTGCTAGCATAGCATATTTCCCTTACCTTAACTCTGAAAAGCCCCTACTAAATTTTGGTCCTATACCTGCAGGGTTCCTAACTCAACATCCTGAAAATAATATCTCCTAGAACAAAACATCAGTATTTTTCTATATACATCACTTCTTATAACTGTAGGGAAAGCATATTCTAAATAAAACACCTCACCCTGAATTTGGGATGAATTTCACATCAACTTTCCCCACGATCTGCTCTGGCAGACTTGCAGACAACTTTGCCAGGAACGTCGTGGTTGCCTCAGATATTCAATTCAGCAAGAAATGGGGTCAGGATCGAAGAGAGAAAGGGAGGGGGTCGTGAGAGAGAGAGAGAGAGAGAGAGAGAGAGAGAGAGAGAGAAAGAGGGTTTTTGCGCTGAAATTTCTATCAAAATTCTGAGTTTCAGCTATTTATAGGGCTGAATTCTACGACAAGACACGTCACCTCATCGACGAGTCCTGTAGAAAGTTCATCGACGAACCTACACCCTCGTTGACGAGTTTCAGTTTGCTTTAAACACTCTCTTGGTATCTTCTCGTCGATAAGTTGGGACCTCGTCGACGAGATCCTGATGATCCTTCGTCGATGAAACCTCTTTGTTCGTTGACGAGTTCTGTGGGAATTTCTTGGGTTATTAGAATATATATATATATATATATATATATATTCTTTTTTATATGAGCCTCCTCTAAGATTGTTCTCCTGATCTCAGTGTTTGCAGGAACGCATAGTCTGGCACAGAACCTCAGAGCTTCGTCATCCGAAATACCGAACTCTTTCCCTTGTCTGTCCTGTACGATTTTAATCAATTCTGCTAATTCCAGATCACTCCTTTGGGCGGCTATAATTCTTTTTTGCAAAGTAGGATGTACCACTAGGTTGACAATGAATGACTGGTGATCACCCTCTATCAGCTCCATGCCTAACCTCTCCAAATCCATCTAGATATGTGATGAATCTCCACTATTGACAATATGGCTTCCATTGACTTTCGGCTCAATGCATCATCTACCACATTTGCTTTCCCTGGGTGGTAGCTAATAGTGTAATTATAATCTTTAATGAGTTCCAGCCATCTTCTTTGCCTCATATTTAGTTTCTTCTGAGTGAAGAAATATTTCAATTTTTTGTGGTCTGTGAAGATTTCACATTTTCCGCTATAAAGTTAGTGTCTCCAAATCTTGAGAGCATATACCACTGCAGCTAACTCTAAATCATGCATAGGATAGTTCTTCTTATATTCTTTAAGTTGCCTGGATGCATAAGCAATAACTCTCCCATGCTGCATTAACAAGCACCTGAGCCCCCTTTGAGACGCATCATTGTAAATGACAAATCCATCCTCTCCCGATGGAATAGTCAACACTGGGGTAGTAACCAGCTGCTACTTTAACTCCTAGAAGCTCTGTTCACATTTATCAGACCATTTAAACCTCGCATTCTTTCTCGTGAGCTGTGTCAAGGGACTTGATAGTCTGGAAAACTCATCTACAAAGCGTTGGTAATACCTTGCCAGTCATAGAAAACTTCTGATTTCTTAAACATTTCTCGGCCTCGTTTAATCTACCACTGCCTCTATCTTGCCTAGGTCAACTGCTATACCTTTTCCGGATATCACATGCCTTAGAAAAACAACCTGCCTCATCCAGAATTCACATTTCTTGAATTTCGCGTATAGCTTTCTTTCCCTCAATACCTGCAACACTAGCCTCAGATGATGTTCATGCTCCTCAAAACTCTTCTAAAAGACCAGTATATCATCTATAAAAATCACAATAAACTGGTCCAGATACTGATGGAACACCCGATTCATCAAGTCCATAAACGTTGCCGGTGCATTTGTCAGACCAAATGGCATAATGAGAAACTCGTAGTGCCTATATCTGGTCTTGAAATCCATCTTCAAAACGTCCTCTGTTTTAACTCTCACCTGGTGATGACCTAACCGGAGATCAATCTTGGAATAAACCTAGGTACCCTGGAGCTGATAAAATAAATCGTGAATTTTGGGAAGAAGATATTTATTCTTGACTGTCTATTTATTTCTCAATATTCTATGCACATCCTCATAGTTCGTCTTTCTTCTTTACAAACAATATTGGTGCTCCCCAAGGCGATACGCTCGACCTTATAAACCCCTTGTCCAACAGATCTTGTAACTGGTCTTTCAATTCCTTTAATTCAGTTGGCTCCGTTTGGTAGGGTGTTTTGGATATCAGCGCCGTACTTGGGAGTAAATCTACACCAAATTCAATCTCCCGATTTGGTGGTAAATTAGGCAATTCCTCTGAAAAGACATCTGAAAATTTTCTGACTACTGGAATATCAGACTATTTTAGTTCTTCCCTCGGAAACTCCTTTATATAACCAATATACGCCTGAAAACCACCTTGAAGTAGTCTCCTCGCTTGAATAGCTGACACCAACTGTGGCGAGGCGTGCACATGTGAAACCGTAAATTTGAATTCTTGCTCGCCTGGGGGTCGAAAAATCACTTCTTTTCGATGACAATCTATGTTGGAATGATTAGCTTTTAGCCAGTCCATACGCAATATCACATCGAATCCCTGCATGTCTAGTCCCACAAGATCGGCTGATAGTACTTTCTCCTGAATGCCCACTGGAAAATTTTTAAGCACCCTCCTACATCTCATTATTGATCTAGTCGGCGTGACTACTAACAATTCAACATCTAATTGTTGTGCCTTGACCCTAGATAATTTAGCATATCCAGAGGACACAAAAGAATTGGTGGCACCTTTATAAAAAAAAAAAAAAATAACTTTATATGGTAAAGCAGTAAGGATACTTGTCACGACGTCTGGGACGGTCTCAGTATCTCCCGACGTCAAAGCATAAACCATCGCCGAGGCTACATTCCTCTACTAACCGCCACACTGGGTGCCTAATTATGTCTCTGGATCTGTCTTGGGGCTGATGCTCTATTTGGTGGCCAATAACACTCCCGTGTTACGTGTCCGGGTCTACCACAACTATAACAAACATTGCTCCCCAACCGGCATACTCCTGTATGTCTCTTACCACAAATAGAGCAAATAGAGTATGCTTGCTCGCCTTGATACCCATGATCTCCTCTCTTCTATCTTTGAGCTTTGCCAAATCTATCTCCCCTCCAATGGCCTCATCTAGAACTCGCTTGAAATCCCGGAGATGCAGGCCTCTTTATTTGACTCGGGGTCCCCACATCCCTTTAGCTCAGTGCTCCTACGTCTTTCTACTTGCTCTCCTTTACCACCGTGGCCTTGTCAACAAGTTCAGAGAAGTTTTGCAACTTTAGAACTTCCACCTGTTTATGAATTTCCCGCCTTGAATCCCTCTCAAACATCCTCACCTTTTTCACATCATCTAGGATGATGTAGGGGGCAAAATGTGACAACTCAACAAAATTTGCCGCATATTGCTAAACTGTGAGATTTACCTAAGTCAAATTTAGAAATTCTACCACTTTAGCCTCTCTGACGGTGGCAAGAAAATATCTTTCAAAAAATACCATCCTGAACCTACTCCAGATCATAGCCACCAGTACACATCTCTGCTTCTCTAATAATTTTGTAGCCATCTACCACCTCTCGGCCTCGCTTGTAAACTTGTACGTGTCATAGAGGACTTTCTACTCGTCGGTACAGTGGAGTACAGTCAGAAATTTCTTGATCTCCTACATCCAGTTTTCGGCCACTACAGGATCCACTCCTTCTGAAAACACCAGAGGATTCCTTTTAGTAAACTTCTTAATGGTACAACCTTGGTCTATTGATGGGCCTCCTTGCTCCTAGAAGTTCGCGCAATGTTAGCCATAACCTGCTGAGTCACACTACGCACAAGTGCGTATAAATCCCCATCATCTGCACCATAAAGGCCCATCATCCCCACTGACATGAGCGCTACTCCCTCCAGGGTCCACCTTGAAAAGGAAAATAAACATAATCTGAGGACCCTGTTTGTATAACATAACTAACATATTTATCTAATTATAGTCGCATACCCTCAATTAACGTATCGTCCTAATTCTCAATTTAAGATTCAGTCCAATAATAGAGAAACACAACCCGACAATAGTTTACTATGACTTTCCTAAAATCGTCACCTCAGGAAAGACATAGAAACCACTACGGAAATCCTGCTTCCTGATCACGGAACAAAATACTAAATACTCATCTTCATTCCCTAACCTTGACTCATTAAATCCCTGATCCATTCCTATACTCTGGTATTATTTTCCTCTGCACACTATAGTCTACAGAACATAGCAACGTCTACAGAACCTAGGAACGTAGGCTCTGATACCAAATTGTAATGACCCAAAATTCTATCCATTTTTTTTTCATTATCTGTCATGCTATAAAACATAATCTCTGATACACTATAAATAAACATTTGTCATCATCATCACGACCTAGAGTAAGCGCCGTGGTAACACATGCAATCCCTGTATTCTACCTATGCAGCGGGAAACATAACATTCAATACGTAAATAAAAATATGCAATACCAAAGTTTTATGGACCCACCTGTATATACATACACACATATACATCATTTCTAAAAATCCAAAATACTGTGGGCTCTATTATCTAGCCCAAGACTCACCCCAAAATTATGCCGACTCAGCCGCCTTCTCTACCTCTGAGCTGGCCCCGAACGCCCTTCTGGATTACCTGAAATGTTTATAATACTGGGGTGAGACACCTCTTAGTAAGGAGAAACATGTTATTACCAATGTGTGGCATATGAGTTTATTTACAACATATCCTTTAATTGAGACTGTAAACATTATATCATGTAAAAACATCTGTATAATAACTCATGCTTATGTCATTTAAAATATGAAAATTTCTGAGTTATCTATTCGAACATACTTCTAGCTATACTAGGTAATCTCTGTTTTTTGTGTGTACTATATATATATATATACACACACATAACTCTGAAAACTTACCTGAATGGTTGTATGTCATGATTTAACCCTCATGACAGGGTTGTGCGGCCCGTAGGCGGGGTTAAACACTGGTTGGCCCTCCAGTGCTAGCCTAATTGTATGCATACCTAGATGCCTAAGGCACGAAAGGCCCACTCCATCTAGTCCGGACGCCAGAGTGCTCTCAACTCTACCTGTGGACACAATCGGAAATACCATACTTTATCTGAGACGTATGGGTGTACTCTGTATAGTAACGGTACCGTGGTCTATATGTTGTTCTGTATACTGCTCTGTTCCATCAGAGTCTGATACTATATTATAATACCTCTATATAACATCTATATGTTTAACCATGATTCTATATCAATTGTATTAACCATGATTCTGTAATTTTCTATATAGCCATGCCGTTGTAATAACTGTATATCTGTATATTCTGTAATTTTGTATGTCATGGCTCTATATTCTGTATACCATGGTTCTATAAAATTCTATATAATCATGACTTTCTGCAAAATTTTGTATAATCATGATTATAAAAAACAATATATAATCATGTTTTGTAATACACTGTGTAATCATGATTATGTAACATACTGTATAAATATGATTCTATAAAATACTATATATCATAATTCTGTATAACCATATAAACTGTAACTCTGTAATATTCTGTATAGCTGTAGCTCTGTAAGTAAAACTGTATAAGTTGTATCGCATAACTCTATAAAAACTATATAATCATGTTTTTGTAAATCTGTAATTCATATTTCTATAGAAACTGTATAAACGAAATTCTGTAACTCTGTATGAACATTCTATAATATCTCAGTATTACTCATGCCACACAACTGAATAAAATCTCTATAATCATACTTTGTAAAATTGTATAATTTTCAAGCTCTGATATGTTCAAAAATCATATTCTAATACTCATGATCAAATACTATGCTTCACTGGTAAAGTTCCTAATAAAGCTGACATAATATGTTTTCCCCTTACTTGACTATCTAACTTTAGATACTATTTTATAATCTCACGTATGCAGCGTTTATAATTTTCAACAACTTGAAATAACACCCATATAATTCCTAGTCACACAACTGAGTTTACTATAAATAATTATAACATTCATATTTTTCCTAACTCCACATATCTAGAATTTCTAAACTATAATTTACCTCGGCTCCTGGAAAGATTCCTGCTGGGGTCCTTAACCCATACCTGTAGGGTCCCAAAAATACCCTAATCCTAAAAATACAACAGCCCAATGTTACTTCACAAAACTCCAGTATATCCTCATACCATACAAAATCTAGGCTCAGGTAAACTTGATAATACTAAAAATACCCAAATAATATACTTACCTTGATTTTGGGATGGTGTCCAAATTGCCCAAACCAACAATCTACTCCAGCAGACTTGTCGAAATGGGGAGAAATGGAGCCAGAAATGTAGAGAGAAGGGGAGGGAATTGAGCTGGAGAGAGAGAAAAATGAGAGAAAATGTTTTCTCTCGATGAGCCACGACACCTCATCGATGAGTCCAGGAAGAGAGTTTGTCGACGAACACCCACCCCTCGTCGACGAGTTTCAGGCCTTGAAATCAGCCATTTCGGTAATTTCTCGTCAACGAGACACGTGTCCATGTCGAAGAGCCTAAGAAGACTGTTTGTCGACAAACTCTCTGTGTTCGTCGATGAGCCGTTATAGAGCCTCCTTGAAAAATTCTTTTCTCTCCCCTTTCTTTATTATTCAACAATAGTGTGATAGTTCAGTCGGCCCAGTGCCCTGACAGTTCAGCCGGCCCAGTGCCGTGATAATTCAGTTGGTCCATTGTCGTGATAGTTCAGTTGGCCTAGTGTCGTGACAGTTCAACCAACTTTATGCAGTGATCAATTACGATATAACGATTTATTCATAAATTATGATATAACAGTTTATTTAGAAATTATGATATAACTGTTCATTCAGAAATTATGATATAATAATTTTTACGCAGAAATATGAAAACATGTTTTGCTAAGACCAGTTTCAGGGCTCAAATGGTTGATTAAAGAGATTAAGTTCAAAAGTTCTTGCAAAAAGACCAAGTTCTTAAAAAGATCAAGCTCAAGTCTTTTTAGAGATGCCCACATGAAGAATATACTTAAAGACTTGGCCCATGATGAATCAAAAGAAAATTGAAGAAAGGAAGCTCAAAAGAATGGAAGCCACGACATGAAGACTTAGTGTTTTAGAAAGTATATAATATTAAGAGTCTCATGTAAGTACTTCATATTTTTAGTATAAATGTTTTAAACTCTTTAGGAATGATAATAGACTTAGAAACTCATTACCATGGAAAATACATTTTTCAAGTTTCAAATAAAAAATTTCAAGATTAAAAGCTAAAAGAGTTTTTAGAAACAAAGTATTAAAAATAGTAATTTGCATGCTTAGGCGCCTGACTGAGTATTCTCAGGCGATTGACCTTTTATATGGTTTGTAAGAAATGCAAACAAAACCAAGACAGGCACCTAATAAATCCTTCTCAGGCGATTGACCGGTTTAAGGTCGAGTCAGGCGACTAATTGAATACACTCAGGTGACTGACACAACACTGACTTTTGAAATACGTTGGATTTTTAAAGTGATAGGTTCCTGACACTTTTTGATAGGCGACTGACTTTCGTAAAATTTAAAATAAAGCAGCATGGGAAAGTTTCTAAAAATGATTGTTTGGGCTCCAAACTTTGTATAAACTTGAGAAATACTTCAAGTAACTTGGGTAATACGAAAATTACTTTTAGAACTCTATAAATACATTTTGATTGCAAACCAACAATTACCAACAATCAATTTAAAATCAACATTCAAGCATACATTCTTACTTTCAAGTTCTTCTATTGAAATACACAGTGTTGAAGGTCTTTACCGATTCTTGATCAAATTTTCACCGATTTTGAGTTTTCTACTGAAATTTTAATCCAAGAAAGAATCCACAGTGATATTTGCATTGAGCTTCAAATCTTTATAGTGATTATATTGCTGAAGTATATATATTTCAATTGTACTAATCAGCTTTGTTTGAGAGTATCTTTGTGCACCAAATTGTATCTTGTTCTTCTTGTTGTTTTTTGACGGTTTAGGATTGTTGAATCGTTGGATTACCGAGCGTGGGGTATCGCTTGGAGAGGAGGGCTCCATCCTACTTGAAGGAGTGTGTAAAAGGTTTGCTTCGCCCAGTCAAGAGAGTGGTATAATGAAATCCTTGAGTTGTTTGCCTAAGGCGAGGACGTAGGCGGGGATAGCTGAACCTCATAAAATCTTGGTGTCTTACTCTAACCTATTCTCTTTAATTTTATGCCTATATAAACTGCTTGGTTGTGTACTTAATTTTCTGAAAAGTAGGTTGCTTTTGGGAATTGTGGAAACCATAAGGGAGTACGTTGATTGATCAATATTATATTGCGGAAACCTCAACGGAGTACGTTGATTGATTAATACCAAAGCTCATTAATATATTGGTTGGATACATACTTAAATTCAAGATACTTATTTGAAATCAATATTTGAATTTTGGAAGCTTGGTTGAATTTTCTATTTTATTTCATATTGCGATATCAAGCTCACCTCATTGACTGGATAGATATTGAAAAGCTGAAATATGAATATTGAAGTTTTGATCATCATCATCATTCATCAATAAATATTAAATTTTGGACTGAATGTTGGTTATTACAAATCAACTGTACTTGTGAAGTTGTTGTGTTGTAGAGTGTGATTGAAAATTAACTCAAATTGAAAAAAGGGTTAATACCTAACTAAAAAAATTTGTAAAACAAGAATTTACAAAGAATTTTTTTTAAAACCTAATTCCCCCCCCCCCCCCACCCCTTCCTAGGAGTACACCTTACTTCTCAAATTGTATCAAAGTGGGGTTGTAGCAAATCTTAATCTAGAAGCTACACAAAGATCCCTATGGCATACCTAGGTGTATCTCCCTTTGCCGAGGGTCAATCCTCTTATAGACCACCCCTCTTTTGTGGTGTCAACTATACTTTTTGGAAATAACGAATGAGGATATACCTGCAAATCATGGATTGGAAAGTTTGGAAAGTTGTCACACATGATGACCTTGTCCCTACCAAAAGCATAGATAACAAAGAAATACCTAAAGAAGAAAAAGAGATGACCGGCAATGACCATAAGATGTTACAAGTAAATTTAAGTGCTATAAATGCATTATATTGTGCTCTTGATATAAATGAATTCAATAGGGTCATGACATGTAAATTAGCCAAAGAAATATGGGATAAATTAGAGGTAGCCTATGAAGGAACGGTTGATGTTAGAGATAGTAGAATTGACATGCTCACAAGTGAGTATGAAGCTTTTAGGATGAACTCAGATGAAACCATCACTAGTATGTACACTAGGTTCACCCATATCATAAATTCCATCAATGCCTTAGGGAAAAATTACTTAACTTATGAAATGATCTGAAAAATCCTTAGAGGACTTCCACTAATTTGGGAACTTAAGGCCACAACAATTATGGAAGGAAGAAATTTTAAGAATACCTCCTTAGATGAATTAATTGGATTTCTTCTCACTTATGAGATGGTGATAAACGAAAGAACTAGAGGAAAATTTAAAACCAAGGAATCCATAGCTTTTAAAGCCTCAACTAAAAGTTCTAGTGATGAAGATGAAGGGACAATGGATGTAAATGATGTAGCCCTCATAACCAAAAGACTT
Source organism: Malania oleifera (assembly GCF_029873635.1). Taxonomy (NCBI): domain Eukaryota; kingdom Viridiplantae; phylum Streptophyta; class Magnoliopsida; order Santalales; family Ximeniaceae; genus Malania; species Malania oleifera. The sequence goes on from NC_080428.1 coordinate 67,092,475, forward strand.
GCAAAAATCCTTAAAAAGAAGAATAAATTTACTAAAAAATTTTGGGACTCAAACTTAGATGAAGGAGAAATCAGTAAGAAGAAAATAAAGGGTGAACTTCCAACATGTTATAATTGTAAGAAAGTAGGCCACATAAAACCAGATTGTCCACAGCTCAAGAAGGATTCTAAGAAAAAGAAGAAAAAGGCAATGAAGGCCACTACACGTGACAATATAAGTTCCAGTAGTTCAGAGAATGAATCAAGTGATCAAGAGGTTGAAAATGGTTGTCTTATGGCATGGGATGACGATGATGTGCAAAGTTCCTCATCAAAATCATTTAATGAAACATGCAATGAATCTAGTTCATATGATGAATCCAATGATGAGAGTATGTCATCTTATGAAGAATTACAAAGTGAACTATTCAGGGTTTATAAGATTCTAGTTAATATAACTAAACAATACACTTCATTGATAAAAAAAAATGAAACTGTAATGAAAGAATTAGAATCTAAAAATCTTGCTGAAAGAGAAAAGGATTTAAAAGTCAAGAGATTAGAAAGCATGAATGAAAAGATGATGAAAGAACTAGAAGATCTAAGATCTCAAACTTTAATTGAAAAGGATTTAGTCATTGATGAACTTGAAAGCAAAATAAATCAGATGACTAAAGAACTTGTAAGGATGCAAGCTAACTGCAAAGGAATAGAAGATTCAGAAATACTTTGCCTTGAAAAGAAAATTGAGGATCAAAATAAAATAATCTACAATTTTACTAGAGGAAAAGAAAACCTTGATAAAATGATTGGATCACAAAGAATGTCTTTGGATAAAGAAGGCATAGGATTGAATAGAGTTGAGAATACAAAGAAAAAAAACCTCTACATGGGGTACTTTGCAAAAGCCTCCAAAGATTATGTTAGCACCTTCTCAAATGCTTACACACATACCACATGTTTTCTATGTAAGGAGAAAGGACACATAAAATTTGAATGTCAATTAAAGAGAAAAGGTGTGAAAATTAAACAAGTTTGGAGAATAAAAGAAACGTCTTTTGTTAGACCATCATGACCTAAGAAAGTATGGGTACCAAGATGAAAGCCTAGTTCACAAACCAAGAAATCCATAGATCTTAGGAATAGTCGTTCTTATTGGGAATTGAGAAAGATAAATTTGTACTTAAATATGGTGATGCCTCCATAGCCTACAGGGTTTAAAGTAGCTAATCTTATGAGATTTAGCAATGACTATAAATGTGCTCGGATAGTAGATAAATACTTAAAAATGTAAGTTATCAATAGTTGAAATATCTACTATAATAGAGAACCTGAGAAGCTGAGAAAATCTAAGAAATCTAAAGAATTCCAAAATTCCAAAATGAAAATTTATCCTTGTTCAAACTAATATACAAGAATATTGAAGAAGTTGAAACAAGGTATGAAAATCTAAAAGATGAGCTTCTGAACTTATTGATAACTATTATATTGAATTAAAAGAATATAAAAACATTGCCTTATTGGCCACAATCAAAGGATATATTATACAAGGCTTATCTTCAAAGTTAAAGAAGTCATACACTTCAATAAGCGAATTTGGAAAGATATTTAAAGCTTGGTAAAATAGAAAAGGGATAAATCAAACGAGAAAAATTATGAAACCAAACACTAAGCTAGGGTTGAAATGTTTGACACTACTATTTTTTTTTTTTTTGCTTAGCTCTTTTATTTGTTTTCTCTTGACCATCTTAGTTCACATGCTGATATTGGATTATATTATATATCTGTTGCATGCTGAATGATGGATGACCGTGTTATAATTGAATTATATGCTGGCTTAAGGACCTTGTTATTGTATGCGATTTTTCTTTGTCCTTAGCACTTTTGCATAATATTTCTTTCGATTTATCATTTTGTTGATATAAAAATGGGGAGAAAATTTAGCAAATTGAGCATGAGCATGGCATAATAAATTTAAAAGCATAATTGATCATGATGATTGCTAATTTTTTATTTTTTGAGTCCTATATCGTTTTTGATAATGACAAATACAAGGTATTTAATGTTTGCCGAGTTTGTGTGCATAATCAAATTTGCAAAATTATATGGTGGCACATGATGACTTGAAGAATAAAGACTCAGAATAGTATTTTATTATAATTTATATAATGTTTAATTCGGGTCTGTAATAGTAAAGTAGGAATGCTCTGTAATAATTGATGTGCATTATACATGTAGGGATTATAAGCTCAAGACCATAGATGGACCTTAGGGATCGGTCGACCGTCGCTAGGTTTTTAGGTGTCCTTGAAAAGGCCTTAGAAAAGACCCTAGGTCCTTGCACTAGCACTTAAGAAAGTCCCCATTATCACATATACTATTAGGGGAAACTATTGAATTGAAATTGGACTTAAAGTATAAAAATTATAGGACTTCGAGCGACTAAACCTTGTTGTTCAAAACACCTCGGTCGATCGAACCGTTGAATGGTCAGCAAGTTGACCTGACTTAGAGCGATTGAACCAAAAAGGACTTCACCGTCCTCGGTCAACCGAACCTTGAACGGTCACTTTTCACCTTCCCCAGGCGCTTGGACTTTAACGTTCAAATCACCCTCGGGCGATCAAAAGTGCAAGTTTGGCAGACCAAATTTGAGACCAGGCTACCGAACCTCGAGTGTTTGGAAAATTGTCTTGGTTCAACAAACCAACCCTTTCCTTGGACACCCGAACGTGAAAAATAACTTTTTCACCTGTGTTTGTTCGGGTGACCAAACCTAAGGTCCGTGCAACCGAAACTCTTGGGTTGCTCAATTTTTACCATGGGTAATTGGGATTAATTAAGGGTGAATTGATTTTAAAATTTATTAAATAAATTTACGAATATCCTTTGTGTCCTAACGATCATATTTTTAGTGAAGGCTATATATATGCCTTTATTTGCAAAAATTAAAGAGTGATTAGAGATTAGATTAAATTTGTTTTTCTCTCTAAAATTCCTTGAGCATACAAGCCTATATAGTCCACCCTTTTTCATTCATTTGAAAAATCAACCTTGGTGAGAGTATTTTGAGTTATTCCATATAGTTCCTATGTGCTTACACTCTCATATAAGTGTATTGATTTTGATTTTAGTGATAGTAAGCCTAGAGGTCTTCCCCAGTGATTTAATTCGTAAATTCATTTGTGGGGAAACCTTCTTGAGCTTGTGAATCTTTGCATTCTCATTACAAGACTCAAAAGCTTGTCTTGTGTTGTGAAGAAAAATGTTTTTGACAAGCTTGTTTTTACAAATATCTCTTATGTTTAATATTTTCGAAAATCATTCTTGAGATATTTGACATTTTATCGAAAATCTTTGAAACTCTATTTGTGATTGAGACATATATATATATATATATATATATATATATATTGTTTTAAAGATCGATTGATAATACACTTTTGCACTTGATTGCTTAGTGACATTAACTTGAGTGTTATTACACACAGATTTGCATTGAGCTTATAGGTCTTATCTTGTTGATGTGCATTAATTGTACTGTGCTGAATTGTTGTACAAATCTGCTTGTGTTCGAAGCACTTTTCATTGTATGAAAAAGTTTATCTGATTGTATTCCAGATGTAGCTTGAGGGGTTTTGATTTAACCCGTAAGGATTAGATTGGGGTCAACCCTGTGAATTTGACCTAGAACCTTCTCTGTCCCGCAAGGAGAGTTTGTAAAAGTTGAGATCAACCTTGTTTTAATTTGACTTGGTTGTAATTGGTGTCGCTCCACCCGTTAAGTAAGCGATAGTGATAATCCTCGGGCTTATGAGCTGAGGCGGGGACGTAGGCAGTTGGTCGAACCCTGATAACATATCGTGTGTGCACTTTACAATTTTTTAAATTTATTTACTACACGTGTGTGTTATATTATGAACATTGCGCATGATTTAATTTTCGCATCTTACATTTATTTGCGCATTTGGTTTTATGAGTATATAGACAGACCCTAGGTTGAGTGTTATTGCTGTTGATTTGGTCATACCTAGGAATTAATTTTAAATACCCAATTCACCCCCCTCTTGGGAATACACCAATTCTAATACTAATGATGGCTGATAATGATGATAGTTTCACATGATATCTACACTCATATTATACATGGACTCATAGTTAACATTTCAAAAATGAAAATTTGAATTTATTGAATATGAAATATATTTCATTCAGGGGGTGTTGTTAAGTAATAATATTATGATTTTTGTTCATTATTAGAAATTATTGAAAAATCTGATCTACAATCTTTTGTATTTTCTCATGTTATTTTTGGGACTTATTATCTATCTTTTTATGTATAATGAATGCAAAGTTTCTATTTTGTGCTTTTACTAGATATATACTTTTGCTTATGGTTGCTCATTGCCTTGATATTTATATTTTTTTACTTTTTTTGATTGATGTCAAAAAGGGGAGAAATTTTGGGCAAAAATTGAGCATGACACTTGCATACCTAAGCATGTATATTGGTTCAACTATGAAATGAAATATATGAGCATGATATTGAAATTGATATTGAAAAAGATAGTGATATTACAAATATTATTAAGTTAATGCTTATTGTAAGGGAGAACCTTTTTAAGGCTTACTCAATTTTGCTTTTTTGTTTGTCATCATAAAAAATGAGGAGATTGTTGACCTAGTAAGGTTTAGAACCTTATTTTTATGATACCAAACTAAATGAACTTTACATGTTTTGTTAAGACTAGTTTCAGGGTTCAAATGATTGGTTAAAGAGATTAAGTTCAAAATTTCTTGCAAAAAGACCAAGTTCTTAAATAGATCAAGCTCAAGTCTTTTTAGAGATGCCCACATGAAGAATATACTTAAAGACAACCCATGATGAAGCAAAATACAATGGAAGAAAGGAAGCTCAAAAGAATGGAAGCCACTACATGAAGAATTAGTGTTTTAGAAAGTACATAATATTAAGAGTCTCATGTAAGTACTTCATATTTTCAGTATAAATGTTTGAAGCTCTTTAGGAATGATTATAGAGTTAGAGACTATTGAACTAACATGGCTTTCAAATCTCGTTTTGATGATAACAAATAAAGGTTGATTTAGCATGTTTTGTTAAGTGCTGATATTTCAAGAATGCTTAAATGACAAAGTTCAAAAGATCAAAAGAAATGCAAGTTCTAGAGTCATACTCCATTACAAATGTGATCAAAGATAGCTCAAATGGATCAAAATGTTCTAAAGCATGTGGAAACCTAAAGTTAACTCAAGCTCAAGTCTAAGAGATATCAAAGCAAAGACTCATATGAAGACATCAAGCTTAGAGTGTTCAAGGCTTTAGGATAACGTATGTAAGTACTTCATATTAAATACCATGTGGAAATGTTTTAAAGCTCATTAAGAGTTGTCTTGGACTTAGAGACCTTATTTTAAAAACTCTAGAAAATGTTTTTTTTTTCAAGCAAGATGGCTGAGTTTTTGAAAAATAACCTGAAAAATAGAAATTATAACTATTCAGAAGACTGAAGATTAACCTTAGGCGCTTGAAGATTTTTCTGAAGAAATTTTGAAGTGGCAGTGTAGGCTCAGGCGACTGACCCTGGTAACCTCAGGCACCTAACCTTATTTTCAGTTGAAAATTTCATAATTTTAAAGAACCTCAGGCGACTGACCTCGAGACCTCAGGTGCCTGAACACTGTTAATGACTATATTTTTTAAAAGTTTTAAAATTCAAAATTATATTTTTTGCGCCTCAAATTTCTAATAAACGTGGGAAACACTCCAAGTAACTTGAGCAACACGAATTAAACCTTTTTTGAGCCTATAAATACATGTTTTCTCTAATCAAATTCATACCAAGCATTGAAAATTTGCTCTCAAGCTAAAAACTCTCTTGCTCTTTCAAAGCTCTCTTGCCCACTCTTTTATACTGAGAATTGTTGAGAAATTCTGAGCTGCGGATCAATCTTTTCTGAGCTCTACCATCTGAATTGCTGATTCTTATCTAGAGAAGTATTCCGGTGAATTAGTTATTGAGCTTCAATTCAATTACTTTTGATATTTGTTTGAAGTATATTAGTGCTTTCAATTGTACTAACCAACTCTATTTGAGTGCATTTTTTGTACAAAAGAAACAGTTTCTTGTTTCTTGTTTCTTTGACGGTTCAGGTCATTGGATCGTTGAAACCGAGCGTGGGGTATTGCTTGGAGAGGGGGCTCCACCTTAAAGGAGGGTTTGTAAACGGTTGGTTCCACTTGAAAAGGAACGTGTTAGTGGAATCCTTAGGTGGTCTTGCCTAAGGCGAGGTAATAGGCTAGGAGTAAGTCGAACCTCGTAAAAAACCTCGGTCTCTCTCTTACCCTTCACTCTTTAAATTTCAGCATATACAAATTGTGTTTCAAAGTGCAGGTTGCTGAAAACTGAGATTGAGAAGACCTTTTAATTTAAGAAAGTACGTTGGTTAATATTTTTCGGAAACCTTTAAGGGAGTACGTTGATTAATCACTTGCAGAAATCTTGATTAAAAGAAGCGCATAAAAAATTCATTCATACATGTATATAAACTGAAATTGTGCAAACACTGAAATAAGGAATTGTTGTAGCTCTCACAAATTGGTTAAGTATTGTGTGATTGGTTGATTGATTGTTGTTTGGTTTGTGATTGATATTGTGTTTGGATTGTGGTTGATTTAAAATTAAAAACATCCTTGTGTGTTTGCTAAGTATATAAAAGAAATGTGAATTTGTAAAAAAAAAAAAAAAAAAAGGACTTAAAAAGATTTTTATAAACCCAATTCACCCCCTCTTTGGGACTACACATTAACATTTAATTGGTATCAGAGCGAGGTTGTAGCAAATCTTAACCTAGAAGCTACATAAAGATCTTTATGGCACACCTAGGTGTAGCTCCCTTTTCTGAGGGTCAATCCTTATATAGACCTTCTCTCTTTTGCGGAGTCAACTATACTTTTTTGGAAACAACGAATGAGAATATACCTGCAAACCATGGATTGGGAAGCTTGGAAAGTTGTCACACATGGTGACCTTGTCCCTACCAAAAACATATATAACAAAGAAATACCTAAAGAGGAAAAAGAGATGACCGACAATGACCATAAGTTGTTGCAAGTAAATTCAAGTGCCATGAATGTTTTATATTGTACTCTTGATGTAAATGAATTCAATAGGGTCATGGCATGTAAATCAGTTAAAGAATAATGGGATAAACTAGAGGTAACCTATGAAGTAACAATTGATGCTAAAGATAATAGAATTGACATGCTCACAAGTGAGTATGAGACCTTTAGGATGAACCCAGATGAAACCATCACTAGTATGTACACTAGATTCACCCATATAATAAACTCTCTCAATGCCTTAGGAAAAAATTACTCAACTTATGAAATGATTCAAAAAATTCTTAGAGGACTTCCATTGATTTGGGAACCTAAGGCCACTGTAATAACTGAAGGAAGAAATTTGAAAAACACCTCCCTAGACGAATTAATAGGTTCTCTACTCTTATGAGATGACAATAAACGAAAGACGTGGAAAATCTAAAAACAAGAAATCCATTGCATTTGAAGCCTCAAGTGAAAGCTCTAGTGATGAAGATGAAGAAGAGATAGATGTAAATGAAATAGCTTTCATAACCAAGAGACTTGCAAAAATCCTTAGAAAGAAGAATAAATCTACAAGAAAAATCCGAAACTCAAAATCAGATGAAGATGAAAAAAAGGATATCAATAAGAAGAAAACAAAGACTGAACTTCCAACATGTTATAATTGTAAGAAAGTTGCATACATAAAACCAGATTGTCCACAACTTAAGAAAGATTCCAAAAAGAAAAAGAAAAGGGCAATGAAAGCCACTACATAAGATAATATTAGTACAAGTAGTTCAGATAGTGAATCAAGTGACCAAGAGGTTGCTTGCTTTATGGCATGGGACGATGATGAAAAACAAAGCTCCTTATCCAAATCATTTAATGATTATAGTAGTGATTCATCTAATGAATCCAATGGTGAGAGTATGTCATCTTATGAAGAACTACAAAGTGAACTATTCAAGGTTCATAAAATTCTAGTTAAAGTAACTAAACGATACACTTCATTGAAAAATAATAATGAAGTTGTGATAATAGAATTAGAATCTAAAAATCTTGAGTGTATTGTGTACATTGTGATTTCCATAATGAAATTTGTGTGCCTTTTTGCTTCCGTGGATGTAGGCTTTGCCGAACCACGTAAATATTTGTGTTGTTGTGTTTATTGGTTGTGTTATTTATTTCTTGTTGATTATTCCACTGTGCAATTTCATTATACGATCCATATCTCAACAAAAAGACCATTGGCAGGTTGTGAAATGGATACTGCGGTATTTACGGGGTATTTCAAACGTTGGTCTGGTATTTGAACGTAGCAGCGTTGACACTTCTAAAAGCATTATTGGTTTTGTGGAATTTGATTATGCAGGTGATTTGGACAAAAGGAGGTCCCTGACTGGTTATATTTTTACTCTATTAGGATGTGCTGTTAGTGCGAAAGTAACTTTACAACCAATCGTTACTCTTTCCAATACTGAGGCAGAGTATATGGCATTGACTGAAGTAGTGAAAGAAGTCATTTGGCTTAGAGGTTTGGTTTTTGATTTGGGCTTACAATAAAATTTAATTGTTGTTTAATACATTTGACCAAAAATCAAATGTATCACGATCGGACTAAACGTATTGATGTCAGGTATCACTTTATTCGAGATATTATATCTAATGGTTTTATTAGTGTTGAAAAAATTGTTACAATTAATAATCCATCAGATATGATGACAAAACATGTTCGTACTATCAAGTTCAATCATTGCTTGAACTTGGTCGGTGTTCGCAAGATGTAATTCCTTATTGGAATTTTGGAGAATATTGGATCAGTAGTTTTGGTTTCCCTTACGAGAGAGTTGTGGTTTGTAGTTTTCTCTCCATATCTGTTGGAAGGAGAGAATTGTTGGAGCAGCCACCCATGCAAGTCATACCTCCAGTTGTAGAAGGCAAATTTTTCAAAGTTAACTTGTTGTGCCAACAACTTTGTTTGAACGCCCACCATGTTTTATTAAATTTACCATCCTATTGCCTATCTAAGGGCATGATGCTCAGTTGAGAAGATTATCCCAGAACAAAAATATATTTGAGAAATTTGTATACCCAATTTTGTATACTATCTTGAGAAGATTATTTGGGTGTATTTGGGTTCTAGGTTTGAGTGTTTGATTTACTACCATTTGTACTCTACTATTAATAGTTGATATTTCTTATCCGTCGTCGCCCGTGGAGTAGGTGTACTGTCGAACCACGTAAATCTTTTGTGTCTTGTGTGTGTTATTTTATTTTCTTTTTTACCATTAATTTCTCATGATCATATTCAACTCTAAATTTCGATCATGCTAGATTTAAAATTTATTTATGAGCGAAATTATGTAACATGGATTTATTTTCATTCTCTCCAATTGTATCGACCAAACAATAGATAGAAGTTAAATGAGTTTCTTTTTTCTATTATATTTTTTTCTTTTTCTTTACTTCTAGACCTCTAACAAAAGGAGCAACAATATCCAATCTAAAAAAAAATTGCAAAACTATTTAATTACTTAAAAATAAATTAAACAATCAGGGCAAAGGTATGATTGCCTCCGCATGAAAATATTTTCACATCCCACACACTTGCACAAAAATGCCAAACAAGACAAGTTCAATAGCAATTCAAGTTTCATGAAATTGTAGTGCAGTCCCTTCTCTTTCAGTATTAGCAAAGAAGGGTACCTTTTGTTCAAAGTTTTGCACAAATATGTGACTATGTATTCCTCTAACATTCTTTAGATGGACCAACAGCCTTAGCTTTAACACACATATCCACTCTTAATTATTTCCCCATGTTTTCTGCCACCAAGTCAGTAAAGGACCCTTGTCTCTTTAGGGTATGATTAAATGTCTTTCATAATTGTACCATCCTTTTTTTACTTGAAAGAAAACTCCAAACTTATTGCAATAGATCAGAATTGTACAGCCAAAAAGGGCAAGTAATAAATTACTCTGCACATTTAGTTGCTAAAAGGACTCTGTATGCAGATTGCAAAGTTGAATTTTGAGAGAGAGAGAGAGAGAGAGAGAGAGAGAGAGAGAGAGATCGCTATTACTAGTTATTTGGGCTTTTTTTTTTTTTCTTTTACTTGGTTCTAAAATTTTATGGAATGAATATTTTTTGATAAGTTAGATTTTTAATTAGACAAGTACATCATATTGCAAGTCATGGGATTCCCGGACATGATTCTTTGGTTATTAGATGCCTAATTAGTCAATGTTTTTAGAGAAAAAGGACAGCTGTATTGTTTAAGCATTTAGGTTTAATAATAAATTACATGTATGTCAAGATACTTCTCATAAGAAGACAGTAACTCATCCATTGAACCAAGAATCCTAAGATTTAAAGTTCATAGGGTGATAGCCCCCTTAATTCCAACATGATGGTTTAACATAAGAGACAAGGGTTTTGGATTTGTTCTTATTAGTTAGTTTGGAGAAAACATAAACTTGATTAAGGCTTTATCCTTATTATGATTATGGCCTTTTTACACTTGTATATATTGCACATAATGTGGGGGTGTTGATAGTATTGAAGGTGGTTTGGTGGAGAAATTATATATCAACCTAATCCTTCTACTTTACACTTGTATATATTGCACATAGGGTGTTGATAGTATTGAGGGTGATTTGGTGGAGAAATTATATATGAACCTGACCCTTCTACATGTGTGTTCATGTATATCCTCCTACCCATGTGTGAAAAACGTGGACGGTGAATTTCAGATTGGTAGCGCCAATGAAACTCACTCGGCATATATAGTCTCACATCCAGGCCGCAGACTAGTCGGTTGGTGCACACCTTGAGAAAAAAGAAAAAGAAAAAGAAAAAGACGAAAGGAAATCCATTGAGGGAAGGGCTCATGATAATTAAAGAGGACATAATATAGGGTCAGGCTTTTGACGGTGGGGTGTCGAAGCAAGTTCTGTTTTTGTTTAGTAGTGGGCAATAATCTGCAATGGCATCTGTGTGAATTGTCATACTCGTACCGCCCCAGCTGCAAAAGGTCGAGGAAGGCACACGTGAGAATGGAAAAAAACAAGAAAGACAGCTTTGGTGGTGGCCAAGTGTACATGTCTCGTGTGTGTGTGTGTGGTGAAGATATATATGCGACTGACTGACTGACTGATGAGTGCATTATATATTTATACATATAATTAATACGTATTGGCGGCATTGTGGTTTGTGTTTTACAGAACTACAGAAGGCAAGCTGGCTACTTAGCTAGGCAGGCATGCAGGGCTGCACATTTTTTTAGCAGTGAACCCAACTCGTCACAGGCTTCACTAGCTATTTCCTTTTGGTCCGAAAAGTGGGAGACCATATTAATATAGGGTCATTTTCAGGGAGATGGGGCATGTATATATGGTCCTGCGGAATTTGGGAAGTATCCCTTTCATCGCCATCTCTCCCACGCAGGCGACCATCTTTGTCCCTACTCATAACTAATCCCAACTCATCTCTTGTGTGTGTGTGTGTGTCTTTGTCGATAATTAGGTAGAAGAAAAAAGAAGTAAATGTGAAGGAATAATTTGTAAAAAATATGCATGTGATTAACAAACAAAAAAGTGTGTATGACCCAACAATTAACCTTCCAAATCCTTTCATCTAAATTGTTTTTTTTTGAAAATAAAAATTCATTAGTTAGACCAAGACAATCCAATCTAAAGATAGATTAAAATAATCCTTACAAATCAACAGGTTTGTTAACTTGGAAAGGATGCAAGGTTTTTCTCTCCTTGTTCGGAGAAGCGTTTGCATCTTATTTCTTTTTTAGGTAGTGTTGGTGTCGCACCAATTGGACTTCAATCATATTTTTTAGCTTTTATTTTTTCATGCATAGGGTTTCAGTTTTGTTTACAGCGTTTTCCATTGACTGTATATATTGAAAAATAATATGTATATTTTATCTATTTCTTAAAAAAAGAACCTTTAGTATGTGGATATTCCTGCAATTTAAAAATTTTTTTGGACTTTTTCAACATTTTATTTTTGGATTGCTAAAGTACCCAAATAAAATTGCTTTTTTTTTTCCTCAAACACACATGAAATGGTAGACAATATTAGGTAGAAATTCATTGCTAATAATGGAATTTGCATTCATATTATGGGATATTTAAACAATAATTATATCATTTCATATGTATGAAGAGTTTGAAAGGAAAAATAGTCTATCTTTATAATTTTTATTTCCTACTTGACAAGAAATTACAATAATTTTTATCAAACTTCAAGCAAGACCTTTTTTTTTTTTTTTTTTTTTTTTTCAATTTTCTTTTGAAAGGTAATTCATACAAAGCATTTTAAAATCTAGTCATTAATAGTGGCAAGTTAAACTTTATGTTAAAAATGTTACTAGTGACTCATACGAATGTGGTGGTCGTGGCATTGAGAATGCAATCATAACAAAAGGCAATAATAGTTTTGATAAAAACAGCAAGTTGAATTTTTAAGTACACATAATCGGTTGCTAGCCATCGTTACCAATACATGCTATTATAGCCACATAGTTGATAACAAAATTGGCTAACCCTGACTTAACATCAATTCATTAATGTGTCGAAGGAAAGTAAAATCGCTATCTTATGGATGGTCCAGGAAATGGTGCCATTTGGCGATTCAAGTCTCACAACAGTTAGCATGTCATCTTCAAGTTTGATGAAAAGAAGATAAGTAAAGAACAAATAAATTAAGTAAGAGCAATGCAAAGAATGTGTAAGGCTATGGATGTTGTCCATGTTAGGACCAAAGGAGTCCATGGGTGGGGTTGATACACATAGATGAACACCAACTTGATCCAAAAGCTTAAGTTTATTGGGTCTTGGGCCCAACCATTATAAGCACTCATCATCCACTCAAATTTTTCAATGTGGGACATGCTCACAAGTGAAATTCTCAACAATCTCCCCCTCACTTGTGATTTTCAACTACTCCCCCTTGAACGGAAATTGTCTCCATTATGGGAGTAAACCCAATTCCCCAACAGTTGCTTAAATGTGCCTTACCACCGGTGCCTTACATGTCTCAAATTACATTCTATGTGCCTTCGAACCAATCCTACCTCCCACGTCTTGACCCTATTCAGATCCATCCCTAGCCTAGATGATCCTTATTGGCCTCAGTCACATACTTAGTCCTCTAACTGTTAGCTCGTCAAGAAAATTAACTTCATGTCTCGGCTTTTACGATGTCGCTCATCCAGAGTTACAAATCATCGACTTTGATACCACTTGTTAGCATCAGAGGTGTAACGCCCCTACCCTTTATATGGTCCCGAAGTGCCACTACACCTGTATAATACACTTGTCTCTGATAAATATACATATACCACTCACCCTCAATAGGGACATACGAGTGTTTTATACTGATATGTAATCTCATGCACAGCGAAAAACATAAACATCATATGGAATCTATAAGACAAACCAAAGTTTTTAACTATATTCTCACATACATATGATCATGCTTGAAACATAACCTATTCTTACAATACCCAAAAAGACATTCTGAACTAAGTCTATTACATATACAAAACACTTACATAATCTACACACAATACGACACTCGAAGTCCCTCTAGAAACTCGAACCGGCGTCCTGCAGGACCTGAAACAAAGGTTGTATGTTGGGGCGAGACACTTTTCAGTTAGGTGGAAGATATTACATCAGTGTGTGACCACATTTTTTTATTTTAGTTGAAAGCGATTACATATATAGCATATTATCAATACTGTAACATAGGAAATATATATAGATATAATTCCTGCAATAGATAGTTTAGCATCATAAGGAGCGAGAGTTCCCAAGGTTAGGGTAGGATACAAGCCCATACATTGTACAATCCCTTTGCCCAGTACTCAAACTTATGACTTTGCCCATTTTAGTTTTTAAATCATGTATATGCATATTTAGAACACCGTCCAACTTAGAAACATCATAACTAATGTCATCACTACGCCGTGGCGCGGGTTGTGCGATTTACTATAGTCCGACTAAATCCACCTGGTCCATTAATCCACCAGTGGCACACACCTACCCAGTTGACTATCTCGATACCCAACTTGAAAATTAGATGTGTGGTTGCACTGTATCGAGAATATAGCAACAGAACCGCACTTTAAGATTTTTAAGGCTTCATATAACGTTGAACTTTTTATGGCTCTCATAGTAACAAGCTGCAATCCCAATATCATATATACAATTTATAATAAAAAGAATTAACTTGTTTCAAATTCACAAATCACCTGTACAGTTTTAGTATTTTCACTAACTCATTCATTCATATGGTGGTATAAACCGGCACACACACTCTCAATTTGACCCTTTTTACATATAAATCTCAATATATAACCAACACCTATTTTCCTTATTTTCAGATAGCAAAATGGAACATCAGTTCCCATAGTTCATATACGTGTATAACAGTTCAGTATATTCCATTTCATATCATATTCCACACTCATTTGATAAAAAATCTGCTATATATAGCATATAACTTGAAAAATAACATTTAAATGGAAAACAAGGGGTTCAAGCATCTCCTACGTTAAGTTTAATGCAAACAACGAAGTTTTGAAAAGTTTGGAGATCATACACAAAAACCCTCATTTTTACCAAAATCGTAAAACCGACATTTTTACCCAATAAAACTTTGCAAATAAGCAGTCAATACGTGCATATAAACATAAGCTAACTTTGTAGCGATTTAGTCTTCTAAAAAAACTTATGTAAACAAATCCCCTCACCTATTTCCCTGAACCTAAAACACGAACTATACGACTCCAAAATAGCGAACTGAGTTCTCAGAACCTATAAACCAAAGAACAGTACTTTAACACAATCCTATTTACTATAGATCTACCGAACCAAAAATGAACTTAGACCCTTTGTAAGAACCCGAACCGTGATATATGATTTTAAATAAATAAGAGAGGGATAAAATGGGAATTTGGACAGGCTTCGTCGACGAAGCTAGAGTTCATTGATGAAGGCCGCACATTTCTGGTCGTCGAAGTTCAGAGGCTCGTTAACGAGGAGAAGTCAAGGGGTTTCAGAAAAATCGTAGATCCCAGACTCGTCGAAGAGGTCTTGGCCTCGTCGACGAGAAGACTATAGAGTCTCATCGACGAGGATGTAATTCATCGACGAGATGTGGCCCGGTCAAAGGACTATAAATAGAAGTTTTCATTACTTCCAAGCTAAGAAAACTAAATCCTATCTCTCTATCTCTCTAGAACTCTCCCTACTCTCTATCTCTTTAGATTTCCTCGCCATTCGTCATTAGAATCGTAAATCTGAAGTTACCACGAGGATCGTGGAAGGATTCTCTACAAGTTCTACGGATCAGAATCTCGTTTCGAAGATTTTCAGGTTTCAATGAAAAATCAAGGTAAGGCTCGGTTTTCAATTCTGATCCGGTAGTTTTGTAGGAAATAGTGTTGGAGTATCTTCTGTACTGTTGATTGTAGGTTTTGGAACTCGGTTCACTATTTAGGGACCTTAGAGTTCGGGATTTGCTATTCGGGGAAAAGGTAAGGGGAATTGTGTTTATATCGGTTATTTGTGAAATCGAACTCAGTAGAACTGTGGTTCACGGTCCTGTGTGTGTTTTGGCTACTCATTTGGGGGGATCTAACAAGGAAAACTATGAGTTTTTTATGATCACAGTTTTGGGAAAAAGGGGGCGACAGACTGTATCCCTTGTTTTGTTGAAAACCAAAAGTATATGTTGATTTATACTGTGTTATAGAGATGGTCATGCCTTGACTTGTTTTAAATTGTATGTGTTTGAAAAATCATGATTTAGATTACTAAATGGGTGTGATTTTTTTGATTATATGAGCATGCATATGTGTGTGTGATTGGTTTAAATGCTAGTAGGAACGCAGTTCCGAAATTGTTCTAGGTATTGAGAGTTTTCGACTCTATGTCCGAGGGCATATGAAATCGTTGGCCATAGATTGGCAGAGTGTCCGGCTCTATATCCGAAGGCGTGAGCCTATTTTGGCAGATCAGGCCGAAGGGTGTGGATCCACCAGTTAGTGCTGGTACGATGCCATAGGAGTCGGGGACTAGCCATGTGCCGGTGGCACCGTGTTTGCGAGTTGGCTACAGGCCAACGCCGTATGTTGCGGGTCAGCTTCGGGTCGATGGGTGTGATGACACCGGGATTGCTAATCATGTGTATGTGTGCATGTATGCATTGTGTAGAATTAGTACTAGAACTGTATTTAACTGTGTGTATGTTGCATTATGATAACACTCAAATTTCACACACCAGTATAATCTATGTTCTTCCTTACTGAGAGGTGTCTCACCCCTACTGTACATATATTTTTACAGGTCCTTCAAGTAACCGGAACTAGGGTCTTGATGTAGGGAGCGTAGTGGACGGTGTACTGCGGTTAGCACTTGGGTAAGTGCTAGGACTGTGTTTTGAAGGGTTGCCATTTTGGGATGTGTTGGGCACCCAGTTGTACGTTGTATGATAGAGCCTGTTCTACTCTTGTATAGACTATGGTATGGTACTGCATATGTATATAGAATAACCTTTTTCTGTTGCATATATGTTTGTGTTTGGATGGATGTGTATAGGGTCCTTAGGAACCCCACGGGATCGGACCCTCATCCTTTGTACTGTATTTGTGGATGATTTATATGATACAGGGACAGGTTAGATTGCATTTTCACCCCTGGGTCCCATTTCCGGGTTCGGGGCTTGACAACTTTGTATCAGAGCTAACCAAGTTGTTAGGTCTTGTAGACTTGGTTAGGCTTAGCTATGAGTACATACCAGAGTATAGGATGTTGGATATGGGTAGAGTTGGTTGAGGGTTGTTCGGTTGCTAGATCGGGATTTGTTGAAGAAATTCTGTGTTTTTTCTTGGATGATGATTCCAGTAAAAGCAGGGCAGATCATTGATGACTTTCATGTGGTGCGATAGGATAGACCTAGACCTGGCAGAGAGTAGTTAACACGATTAGTGTAGATCATTGTGTTAACTGTATATGTTGTAGGGATACTGATAGATTCCTATTATGTTACAAAATGGAGCCCATGGATAATGACTTGGGAAGTGGCTCCGAGGAGACTGCGAGTGATGATTCCCCTTCTATGCCTCGAGGTTTGACGAGGCAGGTGTTACGGGAGATTGGGCAGAGTGTGAGGAGACGTGAGTGCTCTCCTACTGCTGCGGGGTACACCATTAAGAGGTTCACACGCATGCATCCTCCGACGTTCTATATAGGACTTGACCTGACGATAGCAGAGGATTGGGTGGAGAAGACTGAAAGGATCTTGGAGGTCCTGCACTACACGGATAGGCAGCAAGTCCTCTATGCTACCTTCCAGCTATCTGGGAGGTGAGTCAATGGTGGACTGCGGTGAGTCTGCTGGAGAAGCATAGAGTCGGTCCCGAGGAGATGACATGGATCCGTTTCAAGGAGGTGTTCTTCAATAGATACTTCTCGGCTTCAGTACGTGATGCGAAGGTGGATGAGTTTTCTGCTTTGACTCAGGGGAGTATGATGATGCAGGGGTATGTGGCCTAGTATATAGAGTTGTCCTGGTTTGCACCGTGTTTGATCTCGAGCGAGTACAAGAAGACTCGAAGGTTCGAGAAGGGTTTGAGGAAGGATATCCGCAGATTGGTGGGTATGCTTCAGATCTGTGAGTTCTCGGTGTTGCTAGATAAAGCCACTTTGATTGAGACTGGTATCTGAGAGGACGAGGTGGATCAGGAATCTAGGAAGAGGACAGTACCTTCTGGTTCTCAGACAGGATCTCGTCAGGGATCGTGGAAGAAGAGGAACAAAGGCTCAGGTTATCGTCAGAATACCGACCGTCAGGATTCTTAGGGGAGCCAGACTAGGGATCATTGTACCAGATGCCATAGATGGCACGAGGGTGAGTGTCGGTCATTTGGGGGTAACTATTACAATTGTGGCCAGCCAAGTCACATATTTTGTGATTGTTATGCATCAAGGCGAGATATGCCTGCATCTAGTGTGTACCGAGGAAGCAATCAGATACCTCAGGGAACCATTCAGATGAATACAGTTCTGGCCAGAGTATACTCTCTTACTCCAATGGATGCTGAGCATGTAAGGAATGTGGTGACAGGTACCTTATTATTGCTTTCAAATAAGGCTTCTGTTTTGTTTGATTCGGGTGTAACCCATTCGTTTATATCTGTGAATTCTGTTAGATGGTGTGGGGTTGAGACCTAAGACATGAACGAGGTGTTATCTGTTACTACGCCATCTAGAAGTGTATCTTTCTGTGGGAAGATGTTGGTAAATTGCCTAGTGGTAATTCAGGGGAAGCTGCTACGGGTGAATCTAGTAGTATACGACATGTCGGGGTTCGATATTATTCTGGGGATGGATTGGCTGTGTAAGAACCCGAACCATGATATATGGGTTTATTGTGTAAAATAAGGGAAAAATGGAATAGGCACAGACTTCGTCAACGAGGCCACAATTCGTCAACGAAGGTAGTAGACTTCTCGTCGACGAAATTCAGAGGCTCGTCGACGAGAAAAAGCCGAGGTGATCAGGAAAATTTAAATATCAAGGTTCGTTGACAAAATCGCTGTCTCATCGATGAAATCCCTGAAGACCTCGTCGACGAGTACACCAACTCGTCGACAAAATCCTCTGAGTCAAAGGCTTATAAAAGATCTTTTGGGGTTTGCTTCTTGGCTAAGTTTTGGAAAAGCTCTCTCTCTCTCTCTCTAGAATTCTCCCTACACTCTCTCTCTCTCTAGTTTTCTTTGTCGTTCGTTGTCGGATTCATAAATCCAATGATACTGCGAGGATCAGTGAAGGATTCTCTGCGTTTCTACTGGATCGAAATCTCGTGTTGAAGGATTTCGGGTTTCGGTCCAAAATCGAGGTAAGGCTCGGTTTTCATTTCTGATCTAGTATATGTATAGTGGTACGGATTGTAAGTATGTTTTGTACCGTGGTTTGTAGATTTCAGAGTCTCGGTTCATAGTTTTTAGGATCGTAAAGTTCGTAGTTGGAATTCAGGTTAAGGTAAGGGGATTCTGTTTATATCAGTCCATTTTTGAAATTAGGATTGGTAAGCCTATAGGCTACGATCGTATGTATATTTTGACTACTTATTTGGGAAAATCTATCAGGTAAAAATACAGGATTTTCAGGTTATAATTTTTGGAAAAATTGAGGATTTTGGGTATCATCTCTACTTTGTTTGGAAAACTGTTGGTTGCATTAAAACTATATTATTAAGGTGACCGTAATCCATATTTGCATAAATTGTATACCTAAATTTGTAAACGATATGATTTGCCGTAAACCAAATAAGTGTGGTATGTTTGTATGTATTATTTTGTTCCTGATATTTGTGAAATAGCTATGTGGCAACTAATTACCGTACGCTGAAATGTATAAGAACATGAGTTCCAAAATGATTCCAGGAGTTTGTAAAACAGCCATGTATCGGTTAACTACGGTGGGCGAGAGTGGCCGACTCTATATTCGGGGTGTGAAATATCACCAGTATGTTCCGGCTAGTCACCGGTGGGTGTGATCTACACCGTTTGAAGCAATGGATTCACAGTGGGCCTAGGTCGTCACAGCGTAGTTTGGCACGTGGCAATGTAATCGGGGTGAGACTAGGTGACCTTGTGTAGTTGCGTATGTAGCAATGGATTCACTATTGGGCCTAAGTCGTAGATCTTTGTAGTTGCATGTGTAGAAATGCAATCGCTATGAGACTAGGTGACCTTGTGTAGTTGCGTATGAGGCAATGGATTCACCATTAGGCCTTGATCGTCGCAGTGTAGTTGTGTATGTAGCAATGTAATCGCTGTGAGATGAGGTGACCTGGTGTAGTTGCGAACTAGTGTGACGACACTGACCGTATGTATGTATGTATGTTGGGCATCGTATGTACTGGAATGGTTTTCTAAAAATACTAGAACTGTATGGAATTGTATGAAACTGTACGAATTGTTTCAAACTGTATAGTATGTATAGTGTTATGAAGTATGAAAAATGACATTGGTATGCCACACACTGATATAAATTGTTTTCTTCCTTACTGAGAGGTGTCTCACCTTGAATGCACGTATAATATTTTTCAGGTCCTTCAGGTAGCGGTAAGTAGCATCCTAGCATCTGGGAGCAGGGGTGTCATAGCTACTGCTAGTAACTTTTAGGTACGAGTTTTGGTATCCAGGTTGTCGGGTTAGTTTTGTAGACACCTGGGTATGTTTTTTATTGTGGGTATGTTATCCTAGTTTGTATAGACTCTGATATGATACTGGTTGTGTATAAAAGATCGTATTTTGCTGCGTATTTTGATGAGTATAGACGTTTGTATGTATGTATATCGTGCATTCGTTCACCCCAAGGGGTCGGACCCTCTTTGTATGTGGTATCATGTATGGTTTAAATTGATACAGAGACAGGTTAGGTTACTAAACTCACACCTGGGACCCACCTACGGGTTTCGGGCGTGACAGGCTGTTCTCCAGTTATGCTGTGATCGACTGTCATAAGAAGGTGGTAGTGTTCAGACCTCCAAGGGAGTAGGAGTATGAATTTGTGGGGTCGTGTGTGTGTTCAATGCCACAGATTCTATCGGCATTACATGCAAAGAGGTTACTTTTGGACGGATGTCAGGGGTACCTAGCTTGTGTGCAGGAACCTCTGCGGGATGAGTTAAGACTCGAGAATATTCGAGTAGTCAGCGAATTCCTGGATGTGTTTCCAGATGACTTATCTGGTTTACCTCCGGATCGTGAGGTGGAGTTTGCGATAGAGTTGCTTCCTGGTAAGGCACCGATCTCTAAAGCTCCGTACTGGATGGCTCCAGTAGTACTTCGAGAGTTGAAGGAGAAGTTGCTGGAATTACTTGACAGGGGTTTCATTCGACCTAGTGTTTTGCCCTGGGGAGCTTTAGTACTGTTTGTGAAGAAGAAGGACGGATCGATGCAGATATGCATTGATTACCGTGAGATTAATAAGGTAACTATGAAGAATCGCTATCCTTTACCTCGTATAGATGATCTCTTTGACCAGTTGCAGGGGACGCGGGTCTTTTTGAAGATCGACTTGCGGTTAGGATATCATCATGTGAAGGTCAGATCTGAGGATGTAGCGAAGATTGCTTTCCGAACCAGATATGGTCACTACGAGTTTTTGGTCATTCCTTTTGGGTTGACGAATGCTTCGGTGGTGTTCATGGATCTGATGAATAGGGTTTTCCATGAGTATCTGGATCGGTTCGTGGTGGTGTTCATTGACGATATTCTAGTATACTCGAGGAGTTCGGAAGAGCATGAGGACCATTTGAGGTTAGTATTACAGATTCTGCGGGAGAAGAAGTTGTATGCTAAACTAAAGAAGTGTGAATTCTGGTTGAGTCTGATTTCATTCTTAGGCTATGTGATGACTGGTGATTGTATCTCAGTTGATCCTAGTAAGATTGAAGTTGTGGTCGACTGGGTGAGGCCGAAGAATGTGCAGGAGGTTCAGAGTTTTCTCGGACTGGCAGGTAATTATCTTTGATTCGTGGAGGGTTTCTCTAAACTGTATGGGCCTCTGACTCGATTAACCGGGAAGGGTGTGCAGTTTGAGTGGACCAGTGATTGTGAGTAGTGCTTCCAGGAGTTAAAGCACCGGCTAGTTACTGCTCTGATTTTGACCATTCCTTCGGGGGATGGTGGGTTTGTGATTTATGGCGACGCATCTCTAAAACGTCTAGGATGTGTGCTTATGCAATAGGATAAGGTAGTAGTGTATGATTTTCGGCAATTGAAAGAGTATAAGAAGAATTATCCTACGTATGATTTAGAATTGGCTGTTGTTGTATATGCACTGAAGATTTGGCGACACTACTTGTACGGTGTTCAGTGTGAGATTTTCACATATCAGGTATTGCTTCACACAGAAGGAGTTGAATATGAGGCAGAGATGGTGGCTTGAGTTGATTAAGGACTACGATTGCACGATCAGTTATCACCCTCGGAAGGCTAATGTGGTGGCTGATGTGTTGAGTCAGAAGTCGGGACCTGCGGCTGTATTTGCAGTTGTAACTCAGTGTCACATCAGACGGGATTTGGAGAGCTAGGGAATAGAGTTGGTGTCTGGTGATCATCAGGCTTTCCTTGCTAGCTTGGTGATCCAACCGACTTTGTTTTAGCGTATTAAAGCAGCACAGGCTAGTGATGCAGAGTTAGCGGAGATTGTGGAAAAAGTGCAGTAGGGTTCGACAGCAGATTTTAACATCTCTGACAAAGGTGTGTTAAGGTTTGGGACTAGGCTGTGTGTTCCAAACAACGATGAGATCAGAAGGATGATTTTGAAAGAAGCACATCGTTCTTTGTATACGGTACATCCGGGTAGTACAAAGATGTATCGGGACTTGTGTGAGACCTTCTGCTGTTCTGGTATAAAGAGGTAGATTGCTTAATTCATGGAGCAGTGTCTGACGTGTCAGCAGGTGAAAGCAGAACATCAAAGGCCGGCAGGGTCGTTGTAGCCTTTGCCTATTTCGGTATGGAAATGAAGCATATTTCCATGGATTTTGTAACCAGATTGCCACCAGTACTTCACGGGCGGAACGCTATTTGGGTGATCGTGGACAGATTGACTAAATCTGCTCATTTCATACCGATGAAGGTTGGCTATCCTCTGAGTAGGTTAGCATATATGTATGTGCATAAGGTTGTGAGAATGCAAGGGGTACCGGTGTCCATTGTGTCAGATCGAGATCCGAGGTTTACTTCTAGATTATGGACAAGATTCCAGGAAGCATTGGGGATGAAACTTACTTTCAGTACAGCGTTCCACCCCCAGACTGATGGAAAGTTGGAAAGGATGATAAAAATCTTGGAAGATATGTTGCGAGCTTATGTGTTAGACTTCGGTGGTAGCTAGATACAGTTTATGCCACTGGTAGAGTTCGCTTATAATAATAGCTTCCAGACTAGTATTGAGATGGCACTGTTCGAGGCTTTGTAAGGTCGGAGGTGTCGATCTCCTTTGTGTTGGGATGAGGTTGGTGAACATTAGGTGTTAGGACCTGAACTTGTGCAGCAGGCGTCTGAGAAGGTGGGTTTGATCCGGAAGAGGATTAGATTAGCTTAGAGTCGGAAAAAGAGTTACATAGATGTTCGCCACCGTGAGTTAGAGTTTGACGTGGGGGGTAAGGTATTTCTGTGTATCGGTCCACTGAAAGGGGTGATAAGATTTGGGAGGAAGGGCAAGCTGAGCCCGAGGTACATCGGACCATTCAAGGTACTTAAGCGAGTGGGTCCGGTAGCCTCCAGGATTACACTACCTCCAGCACTCTCGAGGGTCCATGATGTGTTTCACATATCCATGTTGAGGAGGTACGTGTTGGATCCTTCACATGTTATCAGTAATGATGAGATGGAAATTGGGGATACTTTAGCCTATGAGGAGATACCTATTCAAGCTCTGGACCATAATGTTTAGAAGCTTCGTACCAAAGAGATACCGTTAGTGAAGGTATTGTAGCGAAACCATGAGGTTGAGGAAGTTTCTTGGGAACTGGAAATAGAAATACGTCGGAAGTATCCAAAGTTGTTTTGAGTATTTGTACGTCATCCTACTTTGGGTTGGGATAGGTGGTTAGTCGTCGGGAGTGTGTGTATTGTGAACTCCTAAGACAATTGTATATGTAACCACGGTATTCCTCCACCATAAGTGAGGGTATGTATGTGTATGTGTATGCTGGGACTGCACTGTAGTAGTCGCCAGTTTTCTTAGAATTGTGTATTTATGTTCAGTTATATGTATGAGTTGTGAATAAGAGATGGCAAATTTCGAGGACGAAATTTTTGTAAGGAGGGGAGATTGTAAGAACTCGTACCATGATATAGGGGTATAAATAAATAAGAGAGAGATAAAATGGGAATTTGGACAGGCTTCGTCGACGAAGCCAGAGTTTGTCGACGAAGGCCTCATATTTCTCGTCACCGAAGTTCAAAGGCTCGTCGACGAGGAGAAGCCGAAGGGTTTCAAAAAAATCGGAGATCCTAGACTCGTCAACGAGGTCTTGGTCTCGTCGACGAAAAGGCTATAGAGTCTCTGTGATGACCCAAAAATATATATATATGATTAAAGTACAATAATAATAAAATAATAAAAATAGTCATTAAGTTAATATCAATACAGAAGTGTTTTTCTGTAGGATCCTTGATTCCATGTTTGATGCCTAAGAAAGACCTTGTCTTAGCGAGTGCTCAGAGACCATTGCGGCTCAGTCGCTCCCTGGAGGTCGGCCTGGTCAAAATGGAATTTCATAGGATAAACAGGATAGATACTGTTTGTATACGTAAATAAGTATATATACATAAAATAGTGTTTTGACAGACATAATTTGTAGAAATACATAATAAGATGATAATAATATAGGTATCATATGTGGGGCCCACAAGACTATGTGGGGTCCACATGAGTCCCGGAGCCACAAGACACTGTTTATATACGTAAATGAGTACATAAAATAATATTTTAATTGATATAATTTGAAGAAATATATGATAAAATAATAATAATATAGGTATCCTATGCGGGGCCCACAAGACTGTGTGGGGCCCACATGAGTCCCGAAACCGTATGAAGGTTTTCACAAGTCTCAAAACTATACAGGATGCATAAAATCGTATAAGAGTTATTGGAATTACGTACGATCCATTTGGGTCTCGAAATTGTGTGGGGCCCACAAGACTAAATGGGGCCCACAAGACCATGTGGGGCCCACATGAGTTTTTAAAATTTAAATTTAATTCTTGTTCAAAAATAAAATAAAATAAAATAAATACTAAATATAGTTTAAAATTAATAACAATGATAATAATAATAATGATTAAGAAAAATAATAAAATAATAAAATAATTAGTTAGGTAATGGATTAATTAATAAGGTAAGTAATTAATTAAAAATTTATTTAGTGAGAATGGTGGCAAGCACTCCCAAATGGCTTCCACTCAAGTTTAAAATTAATAACAATGATAATAATAATGATAATAATGATTAAGAAAAATAATAAAATAATAAAATAATTAGTTAGGTAATGGATTAATTAATTAGGTAAGTAATTAATTAAAAATTTATTTAGTGGGAATGGTGGCAAACACTCCCAAATAGCCTCCACTCAACCCATACCTTGCCCATTCTTTAATTTTTAAAATTATAATTTCACCCATCTCCCCACACTTTTATAAATTCTATTTCTTCCCCAAAATTTTCCTATAAATAGGGAGCTCTCAACCTTCATTTTTCACAACAATTTTTCACGGAAGAGAAGGATTAGTGAGTGAAAGAATTTGTGGTGGAGAGAATTTTTGAATAAATTCTTAATCACCCACTTTTTCTGATCTCATTTCTTAAAGATAATTATTGTGTTCGTAGCACATGGTAAAAGAAGAAGGTAAGTAAATTTTGATTATGTTAGTTTCTTTTTATTTTAAATTCATACCCGAATTTATTTTGTACGTAAATTTTAATTATGTTATTTAGTTCCACAAAATTTTCATGAGTTTATTTTTACGCATATTTAATTATATCAATTCTATCTTTAATATAATTGCACCTATTTTTGGGTTAAGAAATGTTCTAATCCCCTCGGGTAAATTTTCAGCATTTCTTTCTATTCAAAAGTAAAATTATATATATTTTTAACACAAAAATTGTGTGGCATGAGTTTATTTTTACGTTGCATTTTTATGAAAATATAAGTAAAGATGAGATTTTCACGATATTATATTAAATTGTATAAATTATAATAAGATGATTTTAAAACCCCTTATGGCAAACGAAAGTTCAAAGTTACAGATGCTCGGTACCGCAGCTTAAAGTTTATACGGATCAGAGTGCACCCACACTGTTTACAGAGTGGTCATTTATGTTAGTGGATTTCTCCTGAGTGCACACCTGGTTCCGGACCAGGACTTAATAAGGAAAATCTCACTTAAAGTTTACGTACGTTGATTTAGTTTGGTCGGCCAGCCAGCTAAGTCCAGTCTTCGGACCGCATAACCCAGTCATGGGGGTAAACATGACTTACGGCAAACAGGCCTAAGGGTGGTTTTTACAATATATGTTTATACATATTTAATTACGTGTACAAAGTTACTGATGATTTGAAGGAAAAGTGTAAGTTTACGTGAAAAGGATCATTTTGGTGCTTAAATGACGATCTAAGGAAAACGTATAAGGAAAAGTATATGTATGTTTATCATTAAATATTTTTACAGTTTTAAAGTTAAAAGTTTAATTTAACAGTTATAGTATATGATTATAAAAATTTACTGTTAAAATTGATGACAAAAGTTTTATGCAGGAATTTTTAAATTTATGTTTATTCTAAAAGCAGTTTTGAAGTTATAGTATTAAATATTGTTTTACGAAATTCTTTAAAAGCTCATTTTGGCCACACACTAATAATAATCTTATTTACTTACTGAGTGTCGTCTCACCCCAATCATATTTGATTTCAGATAACTCTGAAGGACATGTCGGAAATCAGGCTTAGCAAGCATGCGGGTGGGGATTAGAAAAATAAAAATTGACTAGAAATATTAGTATGATTTCAGATATTTACGTTTGTGTAATTTTCTTCTTTTGAAATAAGTGATTGTAATATGGATGATTAGTGCTCTGGTGTAATAAAAATTGAGTTTATTTGCTTCCGCTGTAAATCAGTAGTAAAAAGTTAATATCCCAGGCCCCTCGGGGTCGGGGTGTTACAGTCTCATTGACGAGGACGCAATTCGTCGACGATATGTGGTCGGGTCAAAGGGTTATAAATAGAAGTTTCCATTACTTCCAAGCTAAAACTAAATCCTATCTCTCTATCACTCTAGAACTCTCTCTACTCTCAATCTCTCTAGATTTCTTCACCGTTCATCGTTAGAATCGTAAATCTGAAGTTACCACGAGTATCGTGGAAGGATTCTTTACAAGTTCTACAGATTAGAATCCCGTTTTGGAGATTTTTGGGTTTCGACGAAAAATCAAGGTAAGGCTCGATTTTCAATTCTGATCTGGTAGTTTTGTAGGAAACAGTGTTGTGAGTATCTTTTATACTGTTGATTGTAGGTTTTGGAACTCGATTCGCTGTTTAGGGACCTAAGAGTTCAGGATTTGCTATTCGGGGAAAAGGTAAGGGGAATTATGTTTATATCGGTTATTTGTGAAATCGAACTCGGTAAAACTTTGGTTCACGGTCCTGTGTGTGTTTTGGATACTCATTTGGGGTGATCTAACCAGGTAAACTATGGGTTTTTCATGATTACTGTTTTGGGAAAGAGGGGGCGACAAGCTGCATCCCTTGTTTTGTTGAAAACCGAATGTATATGTTGATTTATATTATGTTATAGGGATGGTCGTGCCTTGACTTGTTTTAAACTATATGTGTTTGGAAAACCATGATTTAGATTACCAAATGGGTGTGGTTTGTTGGTTATATGAGCATGCATGTGTGTGTGTGTGTGTGATTAGTTTAAATGCTAGTAGGAACGCGGTTCCAAAATTGTTCCAAGTACTGAGAATGTCCGACTCTATATCTGAGGGCGTATGAAATCGCCGGCCATTGAATGGCAGAGTGTCCGACTCTATATTCGAGGGCGTGAGCCTATTTCAACAGATCAGACCGAATGGTGTGGATCCACCAGTTAGCGTTGGTACGATGCCATGGGAGTCGTGGACTAGCCATGTGCCGGTGGCGCCATGTTCGCTGGTTGGCTATAGGCCAACACCGTATGTTGCGGGCCGGCTTCGGGCTGATGGGTATCACGACACCGGGATTGCTAATCATGTGTATGTGTACGTGTATGCATTGTGTAGAATTAGTACAGGAACTGTATTTAACTGCGTGTATGTTGGATCATGATAACACTCAAATGCCACACACTGATATAACCTGTGTTCTTCCTTACTGAGAGGTGTCTCACACCTACTGTACGTACATTTTTACAGGTCCTTCAAGTAACCGGAATTAGTGTCCTGGTGTAGGGAGCGTTGTGGCCGGTGTACTACGGTTAGCACTTAGGTAAGTGCTAAGACTGTGTATTGATGGGTTGCCATTTTGGAATGTGTTTGGCACCCATTTGTACGTATGATAGAGCATGTTCTGCTCTTGTATAGACTCTGGTATGGTACTGCATATTTTTATAGAATGACCTTTTTCCGCTGTGTATATGTTTGTGTTTGGATGTGTATAGGGTGCCTGGGAACCCCACAGGGTTGAACCCTCATCCTTTGTACTGTATCTGTGGATGATTTATATGATACAGGGACATGTTAGATTACATTTCACCCTTGGGTCCCATTTTTGGGTTCGGGGCGTGACACCCTTACCTCGTTTTTTTGGATGAAACTCGGAAATCCTAAAAATGGAGATCCAATCCGCTATAACTGTAAAGGATTTTCCCCTGATCCACGTAGTAACGTTGGATCGTGGATTCGGGTGACGAATAGCGAAGGATCGAAGAGAGAGAGAGAGAGAGAGAGAGAGAGAGAGAGAGAGAGAGAGACGAGAGAGAGAGAGAGAGAGAGAGAGAGAGAGAGAGAGAGAGAGAGAACGAGTTTTGAGTTTCTTAACCATGAAGCAATGAAATAAATATTTATAATTTAGTTGACACGGCCAGACTCGTCGACGAAGTGGAGCGCTTATTGGCGAGCAAAAGAAGGGCATTCGTCGACGACAGAGTTGGCCTCATCAACGAGCCTAAGATTCCAAAATTTTAGAAATCTCTTGGTATCCACTCATCGACGATCCTTTGAACCTCACCGACGAGCCACATAAGAGACTTCGTCAACGAGAGAAAAAGCCTCGTCGACGAACCCTATTGTTTTCACCTTTTTAAATTCTTTCCTCTTTTCTTATTTGTTTAATCCACATTTCTCAGGTTGAGTTTTTACAAGAGGAGTCTATGGGTGAGCTTGAAACACATGGGTGAACACCAACTTGACCCAAAAAGGGTGGTCTAGGGCCTTCTCAACCTCAAAAGTTAGCTCAAGGCATGAAGTTTTCCCTCACACTTAATAATTGACCACTAGCCCCTTCCTCAATCGATGTGGGATAACCCAACAATCTCCCCCTCACACATCAGGGTCTCTCTTGGCAAGGCAACCATCGAGGTCTCTCACGGCATGGCACACTAGGGATAATGTTGGTGAACTAAGCTCTGATACCAGTGTTGGGTGGTTTAGGGCCTTCTTAATCCCAAAAACTAACTCAAGGAGTGAGACTTTCCTTCACACTTAATAACTGACCACCAGCCCCTTCTACAACCGATGTGGGATGACCCAACAATCCACATATGATAGCATCTATTTTATGCAGGATTTTCAAGGTATATATGACTACAAGGTTGCCTAAAATTATAATAAGTACCTCATGCAAATGTTGAAAATCTGGTGGTTGAACATTGTCACACTTAGAAGGAAACTGACTACACAAGTTCAAAAGAGGGACAATTGATTTATTTATTTTTCATTTTGAGAACATAGATTGATAACGATAAACACACTCAACACAAAGGGCAAATTTTGGATGGGGGGAACATATCTATATCCATTTGTCTCACTCACTATTGCTAGATGGCACTTACTGCCAAGGTTACAACCATAAAACTCTATGCAAATAAGAAATCAATGCTTATCAGAGAATAAAGTTTGCATCTAACTTTGTTTCTCTAAGCATGTGAGTGCCCAACACACGTTCAAGCATGCTTTGAGTGCCCATCAAGGGGTATAAAAAAGTTTTAGAAGATTTATATCTTCATTTAATTAAGTTGGTCATAAAATTAATTATTACCTTTTATTTTATGTTCTTATTATTTAATTGGCAACTTCACTATACTATTGAGTGATATTTAAAGATATTAAATGTAACGACCTCAAAATTTATATCATTTTTTTTATTATATATATATTAACTCTTCTAATACCCTCTGCTATGAAACTTGCGCCTTAACAGGCACCGGAGTAATCCTGTATACAGTATTCATACCTACGCAGTGAAAACATAAACCATACATCCATACATACTATACAATACTAGAGTTCAATACATTCAGACCATAGTCATATAAAACAACTCCCTCTAGTATCACCTATCCCAAAATACAAAACTCAGTCACAAACTCACCCTAAAACCAGGGTTATCAAGAAATCACTCTATCTGTAAGCCTGATCTGCTCGCCTAACTGGCTCACCTGAAAAATGGTAAAATAATAGGGTGAGATAACACTTAATAAGTGGAAATATGTTATTACTATTAATAATAGTATGTAAAATTGCATGATCTGGTAAATCTGTAAAAACACATATATCACATGTATAATAGCTTAAATTATATGTATCATTTTAACTTTCTATCATTCATACTGCTAATATCATATTATATACAACAAAGCTGTAAAACTGTATATGTATACATAACTGTGTTTTATTCCTAGAACTCTGCATGTCATGATTTGACCACTCATGACAGCATTGTGCGGCCCATAGGTGGGACTTAATCTGGTCGGCCTTCCAGATCAGTCATCATACTCTACACTACCTCAGCCTGGCCAAACTGCATCCACTCTTAAGATAGGGATTGGCTGCTACCTTGTCAAACTGGCCCCCTCAACCCAACGAACTGGGGAGCTGCATCCTCTCCGAGCACAATTTGACAGTACCCACACACTATCTGAGATATGTGATTACACTCTATCTGTATTAGCAACGGTACCGTGCTCTATATTCTTTATCTATCTGTAATCTTTCCATAGGGATCCGATACTATATATATACATACTATACTCTTTATATTGTTTTCATTATGTTTCCAAAATAACCATAACACTACATTTCTGTACTGTAAATACTGTAATATCTGTAGCATCTTGATGCTATAACTGTATAATCTATCTGTACTTTCTTTTTGTATAATCTGTCTGTACTTTCTTTCTGTATAATTTATTTGTACTTTCTTTCTGTATAATATGTCTGTACTTTCTTTCTGTATACTCTGTCTGTACTTTCTTTCTGTATACTCTGAGTGTTATGGCATTTAGGAAAACATAGCTTTCTATATACACTGTATATACTTTTCTGAATAATTATCTGTATACTATTATATATATCTATCTGTGTAATCATCTGAATAAAACTGTATATGTATGCATATTCTGTCTTTATAAAATCTGCAAATATCTAATTATATCTGTATAACTTGAAATACTGAAAAACTCCATAAAACTCCGTATTAATATCATGTACTCAGGCCATATATACTTTAAAAATTCATATTCTGTATAATATCTGGTATACATGCATATATACATATATATATATATATATATATAAAATTTCTGATAACACAAGTAAATCACTTAGCGTAGTATATTTCCCTTACCTTAAATCTGAAAAGTCCCTACTGTACTCTAACCTTATACCCGTAGGGTTTTTCACTCAACACCCTGAAAATGACATCCCCTAGAACAAAATATTAGTATTTTCCTATATATAACATTTTCTATAACCGTAGGGAAAGCAGATTCTGAATAAAACACCTTACCCTAAATTTGTGATGAATTTCAAACCAACTTCCCCCACGATCAGCTCCGACAGACTTGCAAAGAACTTCGCCAGGAGCGTCGTGGTGGCCTCGGATCTTCAATCTGGCAAGAAATTGAGCCAGAATCGAAGAGAGAAGGGGAGAGGGGTGTAGAGAGAGAAAAAAGAAAGATTTTGGCCCAAATAATGCTGAAAAATCAAGGTTTTTATTATTTATAGGGCCGGATTCATCGACGAGACACGTCACCTCGTCGACGAGTCTTGTAGAAATTTCATCGATGAACCTGCACCCTCGTCAATGAGTTTCAGTTAGCCTTAAACCCTCTCTCGGTATCTTCTCATCGACGAGACATGGCTTCGTCGACGATGCCCTATGTAAAATTTTCCGGGCTATTACATTTTCCCCTCCTTATAAAATTCTTCTTCGAAATTTACTATGTGTATCTTCATCTATCATCTCACAAAGGCAAATCGTCTACTTATTTTATTACTTACCCTCACTTATGATGGAGGAATACCATGGTTACAAATATGTTTTGGGAGATTACATAAATAAAATTAAAAACTACTTAATAACTAAATAGTACAAGTACCTGCAAAAGAACATTACCTAACTATTTCCATTACCTGATTACTCTTGGAACAAATGTGGGTATTTCTTTTTAATTTCATCATCGAGTTCCCATGAGGTGTCTTCAATAGCATGGTTCCTCCACAAAATCTTCACTAGCTGAATTTCTTTAGTACGAAGTTCTAGTGTCTTTCTGTCTAAAATCTGTATTGGTGTCTCTTCATAAGCTAGTGAATCCTTGAGTTCTATCTCTACATAGCTGATTATGTGGGATGGGTCTGGATGTATTTCCTTAACATAACAACATGAAACACATCATGAATGCGAGCCAAAATTGGCGTCAAAGTTAGCCTATAGGCAACTGACCCTATTCTCTCTATTATCTCAAAAGGGTCAATATACCTAGGGCTCAACTTGCCCTTTTTTCAAACCTCATAACTCCTTTCAGAGGAGCTATTTTCAAAAATACTCGATCTCCCACACCAAATTCTAGTTCTAGGCGGCGAGTGTCTGCGTAGCTTTTTTGCCGACTCTGTGTTGTATTGATTCTTTCTCTAATTAATCGGACCTTGTCGGATGCTTGTTGTATTATCTCTGGACCCAAAACTCGCCTTTTACCTACTTCATCCCAGAAAAGAGGAGAAAGACATCTCCTGCCATACAATGCCTCGTATGGAGCCATGTCGATACTAGACTGGTAGCTGTTATTATAAACAAATTCAACTAGTGGTAGAAATTGAGTCCAGCTACCCCCAAAATCTAGTACGCACGCACAAAGCATATCTTCTAATGTCTGGATCATCCTCTTAGTCTTTCCATCTGTATGGGGATGGAAAGCAGTTCCAAATGCTAATTCGGTACCCATAGCCTCTTGAAAACTTTTCCAGAATCATGAAGTAAATTAAGGACCTTGGTCTGAGACTATGGATACTGGTACTCCATGAACACGAACTATCTCCTGAACATATATCTCTGCTAGTCTATCCATGGAGTAGCCAACTTTAATAAGGATAAAATGAGCGGTTTTCGACAAACAATCGACAACCACCCAAATTGCATTCAACCCCTGACGCACTAACAGTAATCCCGTAACGAAATCCATCCAAACATAATCCCATTTCCATTCTAGAATGAACAGAAGCTACAACTGCCCCGCCGGTCTCTGGTGCTCAGCTTTAACCTGCTGACATGTCAAGCATTACTGAACAAACTCGGCTATCTCCCTCTTCATTACACTTCACCATAAGTACTCCCGCAGATCTCGATACATTTTAGTGCTACCTAGATGTTTGGAGTATAGGGATTTGTGAGCCTCCTCTAATATAGTTCTCCTGATCTCGGTATCTACAGGAACACATAACCTAGTACGAAATCGTAGGACTCCATCATCTGATATGCTGAATTCCTCTCCCTGACTATCCCACACTCTAGCCATAACCTCTGCCAACTCTACATCATCACCCTGAGTTGCTTTAATTCTCTCGTAAAGCATAGGCTGAACCACTAGACTGGCAATGACTACTTGAGGACTCTCTTCTATTAACTATAAGTTGAGCCTCTCCAAATCCATTAAAATTAAATGCGGAATCACCATGGCTGCCAGTGCTGATCCCCCTGATTTCCTACTCAAAGCATTTTCCACCACATTCGATTTTCCTAGATGATAACTAATCGTGCAGTCATAATCTTTAATAAGATCTAGCCACCTTCTTTGCCTCATATTCAACTCTTTCTGGGTGAAGAAATATTTCAGGCTCTTGTGATCCATGAAAATCTCACACTTTCCACCATATAGGTAATGCCTCTAGATCTTGAGGGCATACAGTACTGTAGCTAGTTCTAAATCACGGACAGGATAATTCTTCTCATATTCTTTAAGTTGTTTAGATCCATACGCAATAACCCTGTCGTGTTGCATCAACACGCATCCAAGACCCTTTAAAGAGGCATCACTATATATCACAAATTCGTCCTCCCCTGATGGAATAGCTAATACTGGAGCTGAAACTAACCACCGCTTTAACTCTTGAAAACTCTGCTCGCAGTCATCAGTCCATTCAAATTTTACATTTTTCCTAGGGAGTCGTGTCAACGGACCTGATAAACTGGAGAATCCATCTACGAAGCGCCGGTAGTAGCCTGCTAATCCCAAAAAACTCATGACTTCTTGAGCGCTTCCTACTATTTCCCAACTCACCACTACTTCTATTTTACTTGGATCAACTGATACACCTGCTCTAGAGATTACATGGCCCAGAAAAGTAACTTGCCTTAGCCAGAACTCACATTTCTTGAATTTTGCATATAATTTCCTTTCTCTCAATATCTGCAACACCAGCCTCAAATGATGCTCGTGCTCCTCAAAACTCCTCAAGTAGACCAGTATATCATCAATAAACAAACCCACAAACTGGTCCAAGTACTAATGGAACACCCAATTCATCAAATCCATAAATACCACTGGTGCGTTAGTCAATCCAAATGGCATCACCAGGAACTCGTAATGCCCATATCTAGTTTGAAACGCGGTCTTCGAAATATCTTCTGCTTTAATTTTCACCTGATGGTAACTTGACCGCAGTTCAATTTTAGAGTAAACCTGGGTCCCCTGAAGCTGATCAAATAAGTCATCGATCCTAGGGAGAGGATATTTATTCTTGATCGTTAGTTTATTTATCTTCTTATGATCGATACATAATCTCATGGTCCCATCCTTATTTTTCACGAACAGAACTGGTGCACCCTAAGGCGACACACTGGGCTTGATGAAACCCTTATCCAGCAATTCCTATAGTTGATCTTTCAATTCTTTCAACTCGACTAGAGCCATACGGTACGGTGCTTTAGATATTGGCGCAGATCCCGACAATAGGTCTATAGTGAACTCAATTTCATGATAAGGTGGCAAACCAGGTAATTCTTCTAGCAATACATCTGGGAACTCTCTCACTACTGGTATGTCAGCTTGTCTCAATTCTTCTTTTGGAAAATCTTTTATGTATGCGACATACCCCTGGCAATCGCCCTGTAGCAATCTCCTCACCTAAATGCCCGACACTAACTGTGGTGAGGCACGTACGTGTGATCCTATGAATCTGTACTTTTGCTCGCCCGGGGGTCTGAAAATTACTTCCTTCTGATGACAATCAATAATGGCGTAATAAGTTGCTAGCAAATCCATGCCTAATATCACATCAAACCCCTGCATATCTAGGACCATGAGATCCACAGGTAGTACTCTCTCTTGAACACTCACTGGGAAATTCCGAAACACTTTCCTACATCTTATTACAGATCCTATCAGCATACCCACAGATAATTCTACATCTAATAGCTGTGTCTCAACTCCAGTCATTTTTACATATGCCGCCGATTTAAAAGAGTGAGTGGCACCTATATAAAAAAAAAACAACAATTTTATATGGTAAAGCAATAATGATACCTATGACCACGTCTCCAGCCATCTCAGCATCTCCCGGTGTCAATGCATAGACCTTCGTTGGTGCAGTATTCCTCTGCTGACCTCCGTAGGGTGCTTGATATCCACCTTGAAATGGTATATGAGCTGGTGCATATCCCACAGCATCTGACACGAACAAGCCATATGATCAGGCCTCCCGCAACAATAACAAATATTACTAAAGTAGCACCCTGGGCCCCATGTGACGGGTTAGGGCATTACATCGGCGGTGCTGCAAGGTTTAGCCTGGCAAGTTAGGAAGGAAATTTGGTGGGACCCCAGGGGATAGAATCACCCGCAGGAAGATCAGGGCTGTACTATCAAGAAAATCACTCGTATGAGTTTGCCGACATTTGTAGGAGGAGCGAACCCAATCACGACTAAGGATTGGGTTTAGGAGATTGAGGAGCTTTTGGCTATTTTTCATTACACCGATGAGCAGAATGTGCAGTATGTTGTTGACCCCATGGGTCATTCCTTGTTTTGATTATGACAAATACTTTGGTATTTAATGGTTGCCGAGTGTGTGTGTAGGTTTTCATTGACAAGATCGTATGATGGCACATGATGACTCAAAGGCAAAAGAAGACCCAGAAGATTTACTTGTTGTAATTTATATTCTGTCTAATTTGGGTCTATAATAGTAACTAGGTATATCGGTATGTAATAATCTCTTCATGTCATGCATGTAGGTATTTGTAATCTCTTTATGTACTATATGTTATCAGAACTCAGATTTTAGTTTAGTTCAATTTTAAGAGTATGGTACCGTAACTTATAGATCAGATATCTATGATCATATTGGTGCTAACCACCCCACGAGGGGATGGGAGATGGTTAGTCGATGTGGCTTTTGGTGTAGAGTTGTAGACCTCCACCTGGAAGTCTGGACTAGGGTGTGGCGGGCCTATCGTATTTACAAATATTTTTGACTCGGCAATGGTTGGCCAGCCATTGTCGGGTCTTGCCTTCGAGCTGCACAACCCGTCATGGGGGGTAATACATGACATCAGCTAACTATACATCCTGGGTAGTTTTCAGTGTTATAGATTATATCAGATAATACATGATTAGTATGATTACTTGGAAGTATGAAATTATATGTTTATCTAACCATATTACGATTTATGTTTTATAGTATATGAAATGTACGGTATATGTATTACAATATTAAATATTCGTGTTATCACACAGCTGATTTTAATTTATCTACCCTTACTGAGAGGTGTCTCACCCCGCATATTAAATGATTTTCAGGAAACCTGGAGAGATCGACGGGTCAGGGCTGCCGCTAAGTGAGTTGAGCTTCCCTACTAGAAGGGTAAGTTCTGATCTAGGATCAGGAGATTTTTGTTGTAAGATCCTAGGTTTATTTTGATATTTTGGAGAGTGTATATATAAACACAGTATCTTGGGAATATAGTAGACTTTGGTATTATGTAATTTATGGTTGATGAATGTGATTTACATTTATTGCTGCCTAGGTTCCACTGTGTATAACAGGTGTCTCTGCTACACAAGGGTTCGGGTTGGCTATTTTATTTATTCTGCCTCTATTATATGATTATTTAAGCCATGTAGTTATAGTTTGGTATCAGAGCCTAGGATACTAGGTTCTATAGACTCTAGAATGCAGCAGTAATAATACCAGAGTATAGGATAAGGGAATTTGAGGTCTGGTTTTGTAGTCTAGATGCAGGACTTCCGTGGTGGTTTGTGTGATTTTCTTAGGGTTACGATTTCAAGAAAGTTATGGTAAACTATTGTTGGGTTAGGTATCTAGGTTACAGAATTGAACCTTAAATTAAGATCAGGAGGGATGAATTAATTAGGAGTATATACTATATTGGTTGGGAGATATGTATAGTGAAGGGATTCTGAATTAAGTTATTTGTTTTTTCGAATGGACCCTGGTGGCAGTAGTGCCCACGCTAATGGGAATGAGGGTGCTGGACCCTCAGGCACTGCAGGCGGTGATTCGGATGCAGTTTTGCGCAGCGTGGCACAACAAGTCATGGCCGAAATTGCCAAGAGCTCAAGGGAACAGGGGGGTCTATCGGCAGGCCATGGTAGCTTGATCAAGAAATTCATTAAGATGAATCCTCTAGCTTTCTTAGGAGGAAGAGATCCTGCAGTCGCTAAAAATTGGGTGCAAGAGATAATTTGCAATGCTGCAGTGTTCTGAGGAGCAGAGGGTGCTATTTGCTACCTACAGACTGCCTGCGAAGGCTGAGAGATGGTGGTTGGCAGTGAAACTTTTAGAGTAGCAGAGGACAATACCTATGGAGATGGCATGGGATCGGTTTAAGGAGATATTCTTCTACAAGTATTTTCCAGCCTCATCTAAGGAAACGAAGATTGAGGAGTTCCTGAATTTGAAGTAAGGACAGCAGACCGTACAGCAGTACGCGACGAGATTCATCGAATTATCTTGCTTCGCCCGTACATCATACCAGATGAAACAAAGAAGGAACGACAGTTTGAGAGAGGTTTGAGGAGAGAAATACATAAGCAGGTGTCGACATTGAAGTTGAAGGATTTTACTGAATTGGTGGATAGGGCCACTATAGCAGAGGTTGGGGAGCGATTGGAGGCTGAGGAGCAAAGGCAAAAGAAGAAATTCGCACCTTCTGGTTCCCAGCAGGAAGTTGGCCGTGGATCGTGAAAGAAAGGTGGTTACTTTAGAGATCGGAGGCAGGAGACCGGGAATCACGATTTCCAAGGTGTGCAACCATCTCCAACTTGCCCGTCTTGTAGGAAGAGAAACTTGGGGGAGTGTCGTGCCGGATGAGGTGTCTGACATATGATGAGGGACTGTCAGGTTCAGATTGGGGCTGCTCCTACTCCTAGACCTGCTCGAGGAGGCTACCAGGTGCCATGTGGAGGCCAGCAGTGGAATATGGCCCCAGCCAGGGTTTTTGCTCTAACGCTGGGTGATGTTGAGACAGCCGGTGACATGGTGACAGGTATGATTAATATGTTTTCACTGCACTCTTTAACTCAGGGGCTACACACTCGTTTGTATCTGTGGGGTGTGTTAAATTATGTGGTTCTGAAACACAATCACTAGATATTGAATTATTAATGGCTACATCGATCGGGTCGGCGGTGAGATGTAGTAGGATGCTCCATAGTTGTCCAATTGATGTTCAAGGGAGAATTTTATCTACTGATTTGGTGGTGCTGGATGTGCATGAGTTTGATATCATCTTCGGCATGGATTGGCTAGTAGCTAATTCTGCCATTATAGATTTTCATACGAGAGAAGTGATATTCAAACCTCCAGGGAGACTAGAATTCAGATTTACAGGGTCACGAGTGCAATCTCTACCTCAAATGGTTTCATTTGTTCCGGCGAGGAGACTGCTCTTGAGTGGTTGTCAGGGATTCGTGGCATTCGTGAAGGAAACAACAGGGAATGAAATGAAGCTCACCAGTACGCCAGTAGTAAAGGACTTTATTGATGTGTTTCCAGATGAATTACCGAGTTTACCACCTGATCGTAAGGTAGATTTTCCTATTGATCTACTTCCAGGTACAACGCCAATCTCTAAAGCAGTGTATTGAATGAGGCCAGCAGAGTTGGCAGAACTGAAAGATCAGTTGTAGGATTTGCTTGATAAGGGCTTCATATGACCTAGTGTACCTCCGTGGGAAGCTCCAGTACTATTTGTGAAGAAGAAGGACGGGTCTATGAGGATGTGCATAGACTACATGGAGATTAATAAAGTGACCATCAAGAACAAGTATCCTCTACCCCGTATCGATGGCTTGTTTAACTAGCTCTAGGGTACACGGGTATATTCTAAGATTGACCTCAGATCAGGCTATCATTAAGTAAAGGTAAGAGAGATAAAGATGTGTCAAAGATGGCTTTTAGGACCAGGTATGGGCATTACGAGTTCCTTGTTATGCCATTTGGTCTGACGAATGCTTCTACGATATTTATGGATTTTATGAATATGATTTTTCATCCATATTTAGATCAGTTTGCTGTTGTTTTTATTGATGATGTACTGGTCTATTCGAGGAGCTATGAGGAGCACGAGATACATTTGATGCAAGTTTTGCAGATGCTCAAGGAGAAGAAGTTGTATGCCAAATTAAGTAAATATAAATTCTGGCTCGAGAAAGTTGTGTTTTTGGGCCATGTTATCTTGAGGGACGGAATTTCTGTAGATCCCAGCAAGATTGATACGGTAGTGAATTGGGCTAGACCGAGGAACATCCAGGAGATCAAGAGTTTCTTGGGGTTAGCTGGTTATTACCATCATTTCGTTGAGGGATTCTCAGCTTTATCAGGGCATCTGACACGATTGACTAGGAAGAATGCTAGATTTGAATGGGACGACAAATGTGAGCAGAGTTTTCAGGAATTGAAGCAGAGGCTAGTCACAGCGCTAGTACTAATCATCCCGTCCTGGGGTGAGGGTTATACTATCTATAGTAATGCGCCCTTGAAGGGACTTGGCTGTGTATTGATGCAGCATGGCAGGGTGGTAGCGTATGTGTCCAAACAGTTGAAAGAATATGAGAAGGACTTTCCTACCCACGATCTTGAATTGGCTGCAATGGTACACGCGTTGAAAATTTGGAGGCAATTACCTGTACGGCGAACTGTGTGGGATTTTCTCGACCACAAGGGTTTAAAGTATTTCTTCACCCAAAAGAAACTGAATATGAGACAGAGAAGGTGGTGAGAGTTGATTAAGGATTTTGATTATACTATCAGTTACCACCAAGGGAAAGCAAACGTGGTAGCTGATGCACTAAGTAGGAAGTCTAGGGAATCAGCGTTGGCGGCTATGGAGATCTAGTGTCCGATCATGATGGATCTGGAGAGACTCGGTATTGATTTGATTGAGAGTAATTCTTCAGTATGTATCGCTAGCCTAGTGATACAGCCTTCTTGGTAGGAAAGAATTAAAGCTACCTAGAAAGAAGACCCAGAATTAGCAGAGGTGATAGATAGTGTAACGACCTGCTTAATTTCTATGTTTTTTTTTTCTTTTATACTATGACATTCTACATGCTCTGATACCATACTGGGGGTAAACCCAATCATTAACCTAAGCAGCAAGAAGTAGAAATCACATAGACATAACCATATGCAAATATATATACAATACCAGAGTACTAACATGTTACCCCAAAATATACACATATATCGGTTTCCCAAAATACCCTCAACTATGATGGGATATACAAAAATCCTCCACAAACATACTCACTATCTACTGATAGGGCAGTACAACAGCCCCTCTATCTGTGAGCCTGGTCTGCTCGTCCAACTGACTCACCTGAAAAATAATTCAACACTAGGATGAGCCAAAGCTCAGTAAGACAAAATATGCTATTACTAGTGCGTGGCAATTGAGCTACAATGCTGAGAAAATCTATTATTATATAGTCATGTATCACTGGATCTGTAAAGAACAATACTAGAAATATAATCTTCATCTTTTACCTGTTGCTTAACATTTCTGTACTTTAGGTTTCTATTCAAAATACTGCTAATATATATGTTTCCTGTTTCTGTAAAGTTGTGTAAACATAATAATAACTGTAAACTTCCCTGTGGATAACTATATGTCATGATTTAACCCCTCATGACAGGGTTGTGCGGCCCGTAGGCGAGATTTACCCTGGCTGGCCAACCAGGAATAAATCACTATACTCCATAGTCTGATCAGCCCTCCTCAACCCATATCTGATGGGGAGCCTATCCACTCGTGGGCTCTATGCGATCGACCTTTATACCACGTATTATCTGAATATGTGGTTGCACTCTATAAACTGTATGTAGCTATGGTATCGTGCTCTGTAACTGTATGGTCCAACAGGGTCTGATACTATATAATACACCTCTATATACAACTATATGTTTTACCATGATTTTTTAATAATTGTATAAACCATGACGCTATGGAAAATTGTATTTCTATATCAACTGTGTTTCTGTAATTAACTATGAATCTGTATGTCATGGTACTGTAAAACTATATAATCATGGTATTTCTGTAATTACTGAAAAATACATTCACTATCTGTATATTTCGTAAAACACATCTCTAAAAAATACTATAAAGCATGTTTCTATACTAGGTACACATTCTCAAGCCACACGGTAATTTTAAAAACATATTATTCATATTTGTTAAACTGCATAAATCTCTATTGTAGAACAATACTCTGGTGAAACATTTATGATTTTATAATGAAAACATTCTCAAATAACCTAGCATAACATATTTCCCTTACCTATTTCCTACTTAAAATCCCCTACTATAATAGGTCCAAC
Source organism: Malania oleifera (assembly GCF_029873635.1). Taxonomy (NCBI): domain Eukaryota; kingdom Viridiplantae; phylum Streptophyta; class Magnoliopsida; order Santalales; family Ximeniaceae; genus Malania; species Malania oleifera. The sequence goes on from NC_080428.1 coordinate 67,134,490, forward strand.
ACCCGTAGGGTTCTCCACTCAATACCCTAAAAACCATAAATCCCAAAACAAAACATCAATATTTCCTAGCCTACATCATTTCCTACAACTGCCAGGAAGCCAAAAACTGAATAAAAGACCTTATCCTAGATTTGGGATGAATTCCAACTTCGTTTCACCAACAATCCACTCTGACAGACTTGCAGAGAACTTCCCTAGGAGCGTCGTGGTGGCTTCGGATTGTGGATCCGGTGACTGGCAGGCCCAAAATTGAAGAGAGAAAGGAGAGAGAGCGATAGAGAGAGAGAAAGTGAGAGAGAGAGAGAGAGAGAGAGAGAGAGAGAGAGAGAGAGAGAGCACTGAAAATGTGATTAAAATTGTTTTCACTATTTATAGGGCCAGATTCGTCGACGAGACACGTCACCTCGTCGACAAGTCCTTCAGTAAATTCGTCGATGAACCTTTCCCTTCATCGATGAAATTCAGAGTAGCCCAATCCTTCGCTCGGTATTTTCTCATCGACGAAATCGTACCTCATCGACGAGATCCTAAAGACCTTCGTCGACGAAATCCTACATTCGTCGACGAAGCCTGGCAATTCTTGAAAGTTTTCTCCTTTTGTTTCTGTTTCCATTTCTCTCCCTCTTTATTATTTAAATACTATTCTTATTCGGGTCACTACAGATAGAGTGCAGACTGACCAGGGAGAGGAATTCTACATTTCAGATGACGGGGCTTTACGGTTCCGTTCTAGACTATGTGTTCCTGCTGATGCTGGGATTAGGAATACTATTTTGGTTGAGGCTCATAGATCTTTGTATATAGTTCATCCTGGTAGTACGGAAATGTACAGGGATTTGCAAGAGTTTTATTGGTGGAGTGGTATGAAGAAAGAGATTGCCGAGTATGTAGCCTAGTGCTTGACGTGCTAGCAAGTAAAAGCTGAGCACCAGAGGCCAGCGGGTCAGTTGCAACCCCTATTTATCCCATAGTGGAAGTGGGATCATATATCCATGGACTTCGTGTTAGGGTTGCCGTCGACATCGCATGGCCATAATGCAATTTGGGTGATAATAGACCGATTAACTAAGACCACCCATTTCCTCCCTATCTAGATCAACTATACTCTCAACCGTTTAGCAGAGATTTACATTCATGAGATAGTTCATTCTCATGGAGTGCCCGTATCTATTGTGTCAGATCGAGACCTGCAATTCACTTCACGGTTCTAGAAAATTTTACAGGAAGCTCTAGGGTCTCAGCTATCGTTTAGCACGACATTCCTTCCTCAGTCAGATGGGCAGACTAAGAGGATGATACAGACACTAGAAGATATGCTCCGAGCATGTGTATTAGATTTTGGGAGTAGTTGGACTCAGTTCATGCCGCTGGTGGAATTCACATATAATAACAAATTTTAGGCCAGCATTGGTATGGCACCATTTGAGGCACTGTACGGTAGGAGATATCAATCTCCTTTGTATTAGGACGAGATGGGTGAGCAGTGAGTTGTGGGGCCAGAGCTAGTATAGCAAGCGTACGATAAATTTTGGCTCATCAGGGATAAAATCACAGCTTAGAGCCGACAGAAGAGTTATGCCAACAATCACCATAGGAATTTGGAATTCGATGTGGGTGATCATGTATTTTTGAAGATAGCTCCGTTAAAACGGGTTATGAGGTTTGGTAGAAAAGGTAAACTTAGCCCTAGGTTTATCGGTCCGTTTGAGATTTTAGAGAAAGTGGGGCCGGTGGCCTATAGGCTAGCTTTGCCACCTACACTATCCAAGATGCACGACGTATTCCACGTATCTATGTTGAGGAATACATCTCGAATCCTTCTCATATTATCCGCTATGGTGAGTTAGAGTTCAGTGATTCGCTAGTCTATGAGTAGGTACCAGTGTAGATTCTGGATAGAAAGGAACAGGAACTATGTAATAAGAAGATTCCTCTAGTAAAAGTTCTATGGAGGAATCACACAATAGAAGAGGCTTCTTGGGAACTCTAGGAATAGATCAGACAGAAATACCCACAATTATTCCAACAAGTCCATATGTGATTAAGAAATGTGAGTAAATATATAATGTTTCTTTTGCAGGTACATGTAATGCTTTAGTTAGTAAGTAGTA